>NW_022196912.1:3216379-3228813 GCF_008632895.1 Mastomys coucha | reverse complement strand
GACATCTGGGTTGTTTCCAGGTTCTGGCTATTATAAATAAGGCTGCTATGAACATGGTGGAGCATGAAGACATGGACATTTTAAAAGATTTTCAAAGTTAGTCTATTGTTTTACATTTTCTTTTTTTTATTTCTTTTTAAATTAGATATTATCTTTATTTACATTTCAAATGTTATCCCTTTTCCTGCTTTCCCCTCTGAAACCCCCCATCCCCTCCCCTTTCTCCCTCATTACCAACCTACCCAGTCTTGCTTTCTGGTCCTGGCAGTCGCCTACACTTGGGCATCAAGTCTTCACAACATCAAGGGCTGCTCCTGCCATTAATGTCCCACAAGACACATCCTCTGCTACACATGTGGCTGGAGCCATGGGTCCCTCCATGTGTACTCTTTGGTTGGCGGTTTAGTTTCTGCGAGCTCTGGGGTTACTGGTTGGTTCATATTGTTTTTCCTCCTATGGGGCTGCAAACCTCTTCAGCTCCTTGGCTCCTTTCTCAGGCTTCTCCATTGTGGACCCTGTGCTCAGAACAATGGTTGTCTGAGAACATCCACTTCTGTATTTGTCATACACTGGTGGAGCCTCTCAGGAGACAGCTATATCAGGTTCCTGTCAGCAAGCATCTTAAATTCTTAAGATATTTAAGTTAACATTAAGATATTTTATATTATTTGTGATTATTGTGAAGAGTGTTGTTTCCCTAAATTCTTTCTCAGCCTGTCCAAAGATCCTAATAACCCTATTAAAAATGGGGTACTAGTTGGGCAGTGGTGGTGCATGCCTTTAATTCCAGCATATGGGAAGCAGAAGCAGGTGGATTTCTGAGTTTGAGGCCAGCCTGGTCTACAGAGTGAGTTCCAGGACAGCCAGGGCTATACAGAGAAACCCTGTCTCAACAAAAACAAATAAACAAAATGTGGTAGAAAGCTAAACAAAGAATTCTCAACTGAGGAACATCAAATGACTGAGAAGAACCTAACAAAATGTTCAACATCCTTAGTCATCAGGGAAATGCAAATCAGAACAACCCTGAGATTCCACCTCACACCAGTCACAATGGCTAAGATCAAAAATTCAGGTGACAGCAGATGCTATCAAGGATGTGGACAAAGAGGAACATTCTCCTTTGTTGGTGGGATTATAAGCTGGTACAACCACTCTGGAATTCAGTTTGTTGGTTCCTCTGAGTACCCAGAAATATCTTAATGTGAATCTGACTAAGCAAGTGAAAAATCTGTATCAAGTCTCTGAAGAAAAAAATCAAAGATCTCAGAAGATGTAAAGATGTCCCATGCTCGTGGATTGGCAGAATTAATATAGTATAAATGGCCATCTTATCTAAAGCAATCTACAGACTATGCAATCCCCATCAAAATTCCAACTCAATTCTTCATAGAGTTAGAAAGAGCAACTCTTAAGTTCTTCTGGAATAACAAAAAGCCCAGGATAGTGAAAACTATTCTCAACAATAAAAGAACTTCTGACAAAATCACCTGACCTCAAGCTGTACTACAAAGCAATCATTAAAAAAAAATGGTACAGTTACAGGAAGGTGGATCAGTGGAATAGAATTGAAGACCCAGAAATGAACCTACACACCTATTGTAAGTTGATCTTTGACAAAGGAGCTAAAACCCTCCAGTGGAAAAAAAAGTTAGCATTTGCAACAAATAATGCTGTTTCAACTGGCAGTTAGCATGTAGAAGAATGCAAATCAATCCATTCTTATCCCATTGTACAAAGCTCAAGTCCAAGTGGATCAAGGACCTCCACATAAAACCAGATACACTCATTGAAACTAATAGAAAAGAAAGTGGGAAAGAGCATCAAGAATATGTGTGGAGAGCCGCGAACCGCCACACCTCAAAGATGGCGCTGGCTGCCGCCTCCCGCCAGTCTGATGGTGAGCACTCTTGAAGTAAACAACTCCTTATTTGGTTATGGGCTGAGTCAACTGGCTTGCTTCCGCTATGTGGGCCTGTTAGATAGCACCACGTGGCTTTACCTAGGTGGCTGACCATACAGTATTTAACCTGTGGGTTGGCTTTCCTCGGGGTCAGTCAGTCAGTCAGAAGATTGTTCAAAGGTTCCTGAATAAACTGCAGGAGAAGAGCCCGAGAGTGTGTTGCGTCATTCTTGCTGGTCGAGGGTGGTCGCGACAAATATGGACACAGGGGAAAAGTTCCTGAAGAGAATATCAATAGCTTATGCTCTAACATCAAGAATTGCCAAACGGGACCACATAAAATTGCACAACTTCTGTAAGGCAAACGACACTGTCAATAGCACATAATGGCAACCAACAAATTGCGAAAGGTCTTTATCAAACCTACATTCAGACAGAGGCCTAATATTCAATGTAATCACTTTTTTAATTGATCCTTTTTCTTCCTGCAACTACTGATTAGTAGGCTGAAAGAGCTGAGCAGTTCCTGCTGAACAAAGGTCATTACTTAATCCTCTGCTGTTTAGACTACAGGTGTCAATTGCCTAAGCCAGCAGTTTTTTATCCTCAGAAAAAGCAAGATGTTTTTAGAACCTTTTAGAAGTTATCATCAGCATTTCAGTACAGTTAGAGACTTAGAACATACTGAGATCCTCAGACTTTAAAGTCATCACCAGAGTAGGACTCTACCACTACCCTCTCCAAGCCTGGAGGCTGTCAACAGGCAACCCCCAGAAAAGTTTACCTTGACTTGTGCTTTGAATATTGTGAATGTAAAACTGTATATAGGCACTAGTCTTCATTTCTATAGGAAAAGGAGGCAGTCAGAATGAGAAATATCTTTTGTTTAAAGAATTGAGCCTCTGCATTCTAATCTTTATAGGTTTTGTTGACTTATTTTTACTTGGCTGTGGGGAAATACTCATGAGATGAAAGGATCGAATACAATGCATTTATTTGAAGAAAAACAGCATTGTCATGTGAAACTATGGTCTTCAGTTTACTGGACATTACACTTTTTCTGAAATGGAATGCAAAAAACAGAAGCACATTGGGAAAGTTTATCATTTTTGTTTACTTTTTGACTGCATTTTCCATTTTAAATCTTGAACTATATTACCTCTAATCTAATTGCAAATGCTAATTTGTTCCATGGTTTAAAATAAATGTTGCTACTGAACTTGGAGAATGCTTCTGTTTCTACTTTGCTACCTTTGCATCTTATTGATTGTCTTGCTGGTTTCTATGGTAACAGAAGTGGAGAAGCTAATTAAAATCAAGAGGTTAGAACTGAAAAAAAAAAAGGATTTTTCAACACAATTCATTTATCAAATACATTTAAATTAGTTTCTTTAATAAACAATCTGTTGGAGAATGGTGATCACCGAATCACTTTAATAACAAAAAAATGATACGTTAAACATTTAGCATCATTTACTTATATTCAATCCACCACATTAAATATTATTTTACCTTTCATAATCAAATTAGCAAAAGTCTATAATAAAGGCTGCTACATCTCAATACTGTTACTCTTATATGTTGGTTTTGAGCTCTTCTTCATATGCATCATGTTAAATATTAATCCAGAATAAGCCTACAGTTTCTGTTAAGATATTGTCTTCTATTTCCTAATCCACTCTTTCTTATCTTTTCTCATGACTCTCTGGCTCAGAATATATAGTTTCTCAATTTCCAGGATAGTCCTAAATTTTGCCAAGAAAGTATAAAATGGATAAAATCAGTTAAGTAGGGGGTAAGAAAAAAGTCTGGGTTTTGTTATATTTTGTTCCTCTCATTATCAGTGCAGCAATGATTCTTCAAGGAAAACAAGAAATCTTTGCAAACTCCATCACTAAGCTATGTAACTTATACAAATCCCTACCTTTGGGTGATCTACCATATTTTTGTTTCCCTAGCTGCTACCAAATGTATGATGACTTGAGTATGTAAAAATAATGGCTGGTAGCTTAATGGAGTGTACAATTTATTTTTTCATTATAAAATGGTTGAGAAAATTTTAACTTTAAATCAAAACCACACTATTGAAGCTGGGGATAACTCAGGGTAGAGTGCTTTCTTAGGGTGCACATAGCCATTAACTCTGTCTATTCTTAGGACTTCAAACAGGCAAACATACACATAGACCCCATTTAGACAGCTATCTAACATCCTATGGATTATTTTACTACTACTACTTGGTACTTAGACATTTATACAGTTTGTAAATAATTCATAAATATTAAATAACTCTGTTTAACATGTTTGTGTTGTGAGATTTTCTTATACACAAAGATCTCTTTCTTTATAATTTTAATCTTTGCTTTTATACCCTGTGCCAATTTATTCATACATGGACCCACAACCGTTAGCAAAGATTGCAAACTCATAAGTATTTCTGGTTTTATTTAAGGGATTATCTACCATGAGGTATATTGTACATCTCTTCATTAGTCTGCATTTCTTTGTATACATGTATTTATCCACATGTATAGTTTTCTTAATGCAACAACATTAGATGGAGAATTGTTTAGACTATTAAGGTAGTAATAATAGCAATTCTGATTTGCTAAAAGTAACTTAACATATATGTTCACCAAGTACCTAAATTTAATAGATTTACTGCTAACATGTATTAATACATACATAAACTATTACTTTTTGAATAGATGGATACTTAAACAGGAATGATATTATTTTAAAGACACTACTCATAAGATTATGAGGGTTGTGAATTGAACAAAGATATATAAATAATAAACATGTACCAATTACAAGTTCATTATAAGCCAGAGTAAATCAATTCTTACAATGTATAATATTGTACTAATTACAACTGTACATATTTAAGGGGTTAAAAGTCCAAATTCCATATGTATACCTAAATTTATATTAATATTCATATCTATATTCTGAATATCATAAAGAAATAAAAACATGAGATAGTAATTTATAGTTTTTTAAAACTATGCAAGAATATGTAAATAAAAGCCTCTGACCCTGTTCTAAAAAATTAATTTAACATGTTCAGAAAGGGCAAATGCAATAAACTAGGGAACCTCTCAAAGTTTTGTGTTGTGCCCAAATCAACTACAAAACAGATGTTGTCTTTGGTGCCTTTTTCTGTTTCCTTCTTTAGCTTCACAAACTTGACACAACATCCTTGTCCTTTTGATAGATGATAGGTAACTCTAATGCAACAAATCAGCCATAACTTTTTATTTTAACTTTTATTGCACTATGATAAGAAAAGTTACATGATTTCAATTTATCTAATTTGTTAACATTTAAAAACGTATTTTAAGTAAATACAATTAAACCACATTCTTGTTTTCTTTTTGTACCCCAACACCTCCCAGAGAGCCCCCTTCAATACCTGCAATATCTTTTTTGTCATATTTCTTAAAATTTATAAAAAATTATAAAAATAAAAATGAGCACTATAAACATTTGATATAAAACAACAATCAATTTAACAGTCTTATATAAATGCTTGTCTACAGCAATACTGAAAATACATAGGTTTTTCTCAATATAAATCTTAAATAACTCCAAACATTAACTGTATGTTTCAAAATAATACATCACTACTAGTATTTTCTTAAATAAACATAAATATAAAGTCTTTTTGTTTGTTTGTTTTGTATTTAGTAGAGTTTAAAGTCTTAAATCTTACTGTGATACAAGCCCAAAATAAGAACAATTTTTAGACATTGGATTTCGTTGTAATAAGGCTGTACTTCAAAGACCCTTACATCACCAAAGGATTTTACCTCCATCATAGCTAAGCTGAGAGTTGACACTTCTGCTGTGCCAAGGAATGAATTGTAGGCATGATTTTTGCATACAGACTTCCTGCTATGTTCAAAGCTATTTGACTTGAGGGAGTGAATTTATTCTCAGCCCACAGAAAACAGGTTACATTCATTTAAGAAATGGTGTGTGTATTAAGATGGTCTATCCATAAAGTCATTCACCAACTCTTTCAGTGAACAATGGTTCTGCTTGGAGAGTGGCACAGACATTAGGTAAAGGTAAGAATCTGGTTCATTTGCTGTGATAATTTGGAAAAGCATTCATCTCAGAGAAAGAGTAACTTATAAAATCCTCTTCTTCAAACTTGATAGAAGAGTTACAAACTCAAGCAAAGCATTCAGTCTCACCCTTTGTTGTTGTCTTACAAGCCCCTTCCCAACTTAATTGTCTTCATTTTTTTTGGCTGTATAAATGTTTTTAATATATGTATCTGTTCTAAATACCACAGTATAGTGTAAAAACATGAAATAAACAATACTACTAATAGAGGTTGAGATAGGAGAAGCAAGATTTCAAGACCCTTATGTTTTACACAGCAAGATATTGTCATGAACAAACAAACTGAAAGTGTACATGGATTGTACAATATTAGACCTAATTCCTCCAATTACCAAATTAGAGAGACCATTGGATGATAGTCAACAAATTTCTAATTCCTCACATTTTTGAATTTCCATTGATTAGGATATGTTGGTAATATTAATTTTCATATTAAGATATTAATAAAAAGTAATTGTTACTTCCTGTCATTTTTGTTGTAAGAGATGGAATTAGGTTTGTGTGGATTTCTTGAAAGATTACTTTCTTGCTTCTTCTAGGGTGTAGTTTTGGTTCTTATGTTGGTGTTTTCCATCTATTATCCTTTGTAGGGCTGGATTTGTGGAAAGAAATTGGGTAAATTTTGTCTTGTCATAGAATATCTTGTTTTCTCCATCTATGGTAATTGAGAGTTTTGCTGGGTATAGTAGCCTGGGCCGGCATTTGTGTTCTTGTAGGGTCTGTATGACATCTGTCCAGGATCTTCTAGCTTTCATAGTCTCTGGTGAGAAATCTGGTGTAATTTATACCTTTATATGTTACTTGATCTTTTTCCCTTACTGCTTTAAAAAATTCTTTCTTTGTTTAGTGCATTTGGTGTTTTTATTATTATGTGACAGGAGGAATTTTGTTTCTGGTCCAGTCTATTTGGAGTTCTGTAGAATTTTTGTATGCTCATGGGCATCTCTTTCTTTAGGTTAGGGAAGTTTTCTTCTATAATTTTGTTGAAGATATTTACTGGTCCATACCTTGGGAGTCTTCACTCTCTTCTATACCTATTATCCTTAGGTTTGGTCTTCTCATTGCATCCTGGATTTCCTGGATGTTTTGGGTTAGGAACTTTTTGTTTTTGCATTTTCTTTGACAGTTGTGTCAATGTTTTCTATGGTGTCTTCTGCCTCTGAGATTCTCTTTTCTATCTCTTGTATTCTGACCTTTTTTTATTAGATATTTTCTTTATTTACATGTCATATGATTTCTCCTTTCCCAGTTTCCTCTCCAAAAAACAAACAAACAAAGAAAAACAACAATAACAACCCCCTGTTACCTCCCCCATCCCCATGCTTGCCACCCCACCATCTCCCACTTATTGGACCTGGCATTCCCCTACTCTGGGGCACAGAACATTCACAGGGCTAAGGGCCTCTCCTCACATTGATGATTGACTTTGCAATATTCTACTATACAGATGCTGCAATCAGTCCCACCATGTATAGTCCTTGGTTGGTGGTTGAGTCCCTGGGAGCTCTGAGGGTACTAGTTAGTTTATATTGTGTTCATCCTAAGGGGCTGCAAGTCCTTCAGCTCCTTTGGTTCTTTCTCTAACTCCTTCATTGGGGACCCTGTAATCAGTTCAATGGATGGCTGTGAGCCTCTACATCTGTGTTAGTCAGGTACTGTCAGAGCCTCTCAGGAGATAGTTATATCAGGCTGGCTTGTCCTTCCTTCAGTCTCTGATCCATAGTTAGTCTCTGCAACTCTTTCAGTGGGTATTTTGTTCCCCCTTTTAAGAAGGAATTAAATGTCTACATTTTGGTCTTCCTTCTTGAGTTTCTTGTGGTTTGTGGGTTGCTCTTCCTGTATTCCGAACTTCTGGGCTAATAACCACTTATCAGAGAATGCATACCATGTGTGTTCTTTTGTGATTGGGTTACCTCACTCAGGATGATATTCTTCAGATCCATCCATTTCCCTAAGAATTTCATAAATTCATTGCTTTTAATAGCGGAGCAGTACTCCATTGTGTAGATGTACCACAATTTCTGTATCCATTCTTCTGTTGAGGGACATCTGGGTTGTTTCCAGTTTCTGGCTATTATAAATAAGGCTGCTATGAACATGGTGGAGCATGTGTCCTTATTACATGTTGGAGCATCTAATGGGTATATGCCCAGGAGTGGCATATCTGGGTCCTCTGGTAGAACTATCTCCATTTTCCTGAGCAACCATCAAACTGATTTCCAGAGTGGTTGTACCAACTTACAATTCCACCAGCAATGAAGTAGTGTTCCTCTTTCTCCACATCCTCTCCAGCATCTGCTGTCACCTGAGGTTTTTATCCTAGCCAATCTGACTGGTGTGAGGTGGAACCTCAGCGTTGTTTTGATTTGCATTTCCCTGATGACAAAGGATGTTGAACATTTCTTTAGGTGCTTCTCAGCCATGGTCTCAGCAGTTGAGATCAGTTGAGAAATCTTTGTTTAGCTCTGTACCCCATTTTTTAATAGGGTTATTTGGTTCTCTGATGTCTAACTTCTTGAGTCCTTTGTATATATTGGATATTAGCCCTCTATCAGATATAGGGTTGGTAAAGATCTTTTCCCAATTTGTTGGTTGCCATTTTGTCCTATTCACACTGTCTTTTGCCTTACAGAAGCTTTGCAACTTTATGAGGTCCCATTTGTCAATTCTTGATCTTAGAGCAGAAGCTATTGGCATTCTCTTCATGAAGTTTTCCCCTTGTGCCTATTTGCTCAAGGTTCTTCCCTACTTTCTCTTCCATTAGTTTCAATGTATCTGTTTTGATGTGGAGGTCCCTGATCCACTTGGACTTGAGCTTTGTACAAGGGGAAAGGAATGGATCGATTTGCATTTTTCTACATGTTAACCGACAGTTGAGCCAGCACCATCTGTTGAAAATGCTGTCTTTTTTCCACTGGATGGTTTTAGCTCCTTTGTCAAAGATTAAGTGACCATAGGTGCGTGGGTTCATTTCTGGGTCTTCAATTCTGTTGCATTGATCTACCTGCCTGTCACTGTACTAATACCATGCAGTTTTTATCACAATTGCTCTGTAGTACAGCTTAAGGACCAGGATTGTGATTCCACCAGATGTTCCTTTTTTGTTGAGAACAGTTTTGACTATCCTGGGTTTTTTTGTTGTTCCAGATGAATTTGCAAATTACTCTTTCTTTGTCTGTGAAGAATTGTATCTCTTGTATTCTGTTGGTGATGCTTGCATCTACAACTCCTGATTCCTTTCCTAGGTTTTCTATCTCCATCGTTGTCTCTCTTTCTGATTTCTTTATTGTTTCTATTTCCATTTTTAGATTCTGGACGGTTTTGCTCATTTCCTTCACCTGTTGATTGTGTTTTCTTGTAGTTCTTTAAGGGATTTTTGTGTTTCCTCTTAAAGGGCTTCTAGCTGTTTACCTGTGTTCTGCATCTTTGAGAGTGCTATTTATGTCATTCTTAAAGTTCTATATCATCATCATGAGAAGTGATTTTATATCTGAATCTTCCTTTCCCTGTGTGATGGTGTGTCCAGGTCTTGCTATGGTGCGAGTATTGGGTTCTGATGATACCAAGGAATTTTGGTTTGTGTTGTTTATTTTCTTATGCTTACCCCCTCCCCACCATCTGGTTATCTCTAGTGCTACCTGCCCTTGCTAAATCTTTCTGGAGCCTGTCTTTCCTCTGATCCTAGTTGTGTCAGAACTCCTCAGAGTCAAGTTGTCTCTGTGATCCTGTGATTCTGGGATCCTGTGATACTGAGCATTTTAGAGTGCCTGGGAGTGGAGCTTCTTCTGGGTGTTGTGGACTGGCTGTGGAGCTTGTGCCCAAGGTCTGCTCAGGGCACCAGTCCAGACAGACCCGGAAGCAACCCAAGCCACTGGGCTGGCAGTATTCCTGTGTGCCTGATCTCACTACTCCCAGTTATTCCTGGTGTTAGGGCAGATGTTGTGTCCTCCTCACCTCTGATCCTGGGCATGTAAGAGTGCCTGGGAGTGGTGATTCCTCTGGGTATTGTAGGACTCATGGAGCTTGTACCCAAGGTCTTCTCAGGGCAGCTGCCAGCCCAGACAGACCAGAAGGAACCTCTCAGCCCATAACTTAAAGAGGCTATTACTACCTACAGTTTTGGAGACCATAATGCACTTTGTCACCTTCCACATCAAGAGTAACAAAGAAAGAACTTGACAATCAAGAAAATTTTCTTTTCAAAGGACCTTTTCAAAATTATGCAAAGAACCAGATACCGTTTACAATCTGATTCAAATCTCTAGCCTTACAAAAATTGCTGAATCCAAACAAGAACATTGTTAGACATTGTTTTGTGCTCTATGTGATCTTATTTGCACCTCATAACTATGTAAGGTATTTTATTGTTAACTATGTTTTGCAAAAGATATGACTGAATATTACAAAAGTTATATGGCATTTCCAAGTTTAGACAAAAAGGCCTAGAATGAATTTGAATGTCAGCTGATCTAACCCAATAACATTTTCTTTCAGAGATAGTTATTATATTTTACAAAGCAATCAATGTAACAAAGCTTTTAGGGTCTTGGTCATTGCCTAGGTATAGAGTTTTAATTCAGTAATTATTGTAGTTGATATTTTAGAAACATTCTTACTGTATAATTATAATTAAGTTGGAGATTTTAACTGCAATGCTGTGTAGTGGCTTAAGGCTGTGGTCTCTGCACTCTGGGAACTGAAACAAAAGGATTACTGCAAGTTTGAAGCAAGTTTAGGTTATTTCTAGACCTATATATACTACCAAATGAGATCAAGATGCAAACAGTCCAACACAATAAAAGTTAGACAAGTTAATTATAAACATACACCTATCAGAATATTTTTGTTTTTTTTACTTATGATTCTGAGTATCTTGAACCTTAAAGCTATAAAGAAAAATAAATAAACATTTCTGTAACTTGTAACATTGAAAATCACTTTATTCTTACCCTGTTTTCCTCTATAGTGTTGATTGTGTCAATGAATCATAGAGGAATAAATGTTGGAAATGTGGCTTTTATATATTATAGTAAAATTCTATGTTGCATACCTCTGGCGGGGGCACATTGGAATGTATGGGAGGAGTTTCATGAGTTTGAGGAAATAAACAATGCATGGAAGCCTCTGAAAACTTCTGAAACTTAGATAAACAAAATGGTGTCACTGCTGGAGAAAGAAGACTGCCCACACTGGCTGATCTACAGGCAAGTCCTGCAGGACAGCCCATGGATCACCTGTGATTCATCATCCATGATGAGGCAGTCAATGATTCTTATTTCAACCTCTTCCTAGAAAATAGTCGGAAATTTGAGTCAAGAACAAATAGGAGGTACTTTATTGTCAGTTTAGGATTAACAATTTTAAATGGGTAAAGCTATTTTGACAAATGGCTATGTATGATGTTGACAATTTAAATACAACAGGTTTACATTGCAAAGTATCTGATCACAGTGTGAACCCAGAGAGAATGAACTGGAAAAAAATTTTCATGTGGTGTGGCTCATCCCTAGCACATATCTTTAACCTACAAACTTTCTTTTTATTGTAAACAAGTAGTTGTGGTGTGGCTCAGCCATTGCACACACCTTTACCCAAAGAGTTTTTGATAAACAAGAGCTAAATAAAGTCAACAATAGGTCAAGAGGCAGAGCAGGCAACCCGTGGACAGGGAATGAACATAAGAAAACCCAGGAAAGAGAAGGAAAGATCTGTGAGTTAAAGGGAACTTAAGACAGTGTGAAGAAGAAGGAATTTCTACCTTCTGGGAATTTGATGAAGGAGAAAGTTCAGTTGGGTGCTTCCTCTGTCTCTCTGAGCTAGCAGTCTTTCACCACATCAACTAACTGCCAAGTCTTCATTTAATAAATTGATTGTTTAGGATTATGTTTTTAAAGCAATATTTTGGAGTTCAAATTTGTGGCATGACATCTTGGACAGAGGAATCACATCAATTGTGGACAAACTGAGGAGCCATCAGATTTGGGATGTCCTGAAGGAGAGAGCTAATAATTGGGAGTACCATAATAGAAGGTTTAAGACTTTACATAGTGCTACTTTAGATGGTGTGAAAATAGAATCAGAAAATGAAAAGCTCAATGACTTAACTGACATTAGTACAATACCAATTCTGATTATTGTAACTATTGCTTGCCTAGACAGCCATTTTATGCTATAACTAATGTTACAAGGATACTTTCTCATATGCTGTTACTAATATTAAAAAGAAACTTTTGCATATACTGTGACTCAGAACTTCTTCATGTCTGAGTTAGGCATTAAAGGAAATGTTGTTATGGTCTATGTTTTTGGTGTTCTTGGAAACAAAGTACATCAGAGGTCAGTTAGAACTACTTTGTATAGCGGGGCAGTGGTGGCACACGCCTTTAATCCCAGCACT
>NW_022196912.1:3209666-3216281 GCF_008632895.1 Mastomys coucha | reverse complement strand
AGAAAAACAAAAGAAAAAAAAAAGAACTACTTTGTATAGATAGTCACAATAAGCTTGGACACAAGACCTCAATGTGAGGTAGGATTGACATCTTACTTGGCAGAAAGAGACATATATGTGGATAATTGACATCCTGATTAGCAAGTTTAGGACATAAATGCTAGGCAAGTCAAGTCTCCCAGCTACAGCTGAATCCTCAAACCTATGAGGACAAGATAAGTGTACGATGAAGACATGTTCCTAAGGTAGTCCCCTATCACTAAATCCTGATTGGTAGAACAATTTTGCGCAGATGTTTGTGGAACTCAGACAGCCCCAAATCTGATCTGTGGCTCTGATTGACCAGTCCTGGGCTGAATGCTCAAAAATGGTATATCTCTATCTGACTGAGATTAATATGTATGTGATTTTTGGGGAAACTCCTAGAACCCAACAATTATTAGCATTTTAGTATTAATATCTTTATCCTTTATAGCCATAATAGCTTTCTATACCTGGTCAATGAAAAAAAATTCTGAGATACAGGAAAAGAAAAGCATGTAAAGAGCATTGATAAGATATAATCCTTAAAGGAAACCTAGAGAGATTTATAAATAAGATCAAGAAGAATATTCAAACACTGAGAAATTAGACAGACTTTAGGAAGACCTATAAATAACAATAAGAAAAACACTCAGAGACAGAGGAATTTAGACAAGAGCCCATCACACCACTGTATAAAAAGAGGCAGCCTACAATCAACTGCCCCATTTTCCCTACCCTTATCCCCCCCTTTAGAGATATCTCAATGCCCATATTCAGCTTGAAGAAGTTATGAAAAGTTGTCATCCCTGTTCCCTGGACTTTGGAGCTTGAGGTAGTTAATCTACGATTGACTTTCTGAGGAATTTAGAAATTGTCATATTGGAACAGGGAGAAAATAGCTAGAATTGATTTGAAGTCATAATCTCATTTAGTAGAAATCTATACAATAGTTACTAAGTTGAAGTCATAATTTCTTATTTTGGCACAGAATTTATTTTGATATAGAATCAAGGTTTCATTAATATAAATTTCTTTTATTGATGCAAAAATTTTAAAAGTACAGGGCTTGGACCCAGTCCGTCTATAACTGTTATTATAAACTAATCTGAGATGTTTAAGCCTGTAAGTTAAGGGCCAAATAGCAAATTCATGTCTCTGAGTTTATGTTTAGGGTGTTTTCAGATACTTTAATTAGAAATAGCTGAGGGTAGTTAATGGACAACAATCCATATTACTTTACATAGATAGTTGGTTTTCAAAAATGCCATAAATCCCCAGAATGTATCATTTAATGTTATTTATTCACTTGTTGTTGAGACAAATCTGCTCTTAACAGCTTCCCAATCATGGATTCAAAGAAGCAGCTGAGCATCTCTAACTCCAGGTGAGGTGGTACATTGTGGCTACTGGGCAGAAATTGCCTATATCTCCTGCAGACCTGTACCATACTTCAGAGGATACAAGTTACAGACTAGGATAGTTAATTTCTGCTGAGACAAAATAAGCTTGTCCTTAATAATTTCTGCTTTTCAAGACCTGTCAGAATATCCTGGGCCAGAAGGCTGAAGACTGATGCTCCACATTCCTGACTTACTGGGGCTGTATAGGTAGGCAGCTGTCCCCACAATTTGTCTCAGTTCTGGAAGCTATTTTAGGCTTCCTATATCTTCAGATAATGTTGGTCATTCTCAGATTTCTGGCTGGGTTGAAAGATTACTTATAGTCTCATAACCAATGCAGGTTACTTACATTGAGAGAACAGATTTGAGAGGATGGTTTTCTGATGGCATAAAATCTAAAGCCAGGACGTAAGTCAGGTGTAAAATTACAAGTCTTTTAAGTTAGGATAGATTACAGGCTGTTCTATTTTACTGACAAAGATGATGGACTGGGTGTTAGGTCTATCTCGTACTTTGCAAATTACAAAATAGTAATTGTTGTGCTCGATTTATATATGAGAGCTTTATTTTTTAATCTGGACAGAAAGGGTGAAAGGTAGCAGAATTTCCCCCAATTAATTTAAACATTAATACAACAAGAAGCCTGTGATTGGGCAGAGAAAAGGGAGGCAGAGGTAAGAGTTTCAAAGGCAGAGAAGGGACAAGGAGAGAAAAGGAAGAAAAATGGAGGAAGAGAAAGACGATCCCGATTCCATGCGGCTTTAAATAGTCACAGGTAGCTATGAATATCATAAAAGGATAGAATAACTGGGATAATTTGTCTAATCTAGCTTGTGTCATTATCAACTGGCTTTGAAACTGTGTGGGCATCTTGTGAATTGAGAATTTATTGATCTATAAATCTGACTGGTTAATTCTAAAAAATAAAATAAAATAAAATAAAGTGGGAGTCCAAGGCTTTTAGAAAACCAATCTTAGTTTATCTAGTTACTATACAATGCACAACCACAGATGATAAGTATTCCCAAAGCTACAGAGAAATAAAATGAAGTCATATAGACACACTAAATTTGAGGAAATTTATGGAAGGAGTCCTTTGATACACATTCAGCCTATGTGAAGCAGATATAAATTTCATGGGCAAGTCAGAACAGAATTATCTCTCAAGACTGGAATGATTTGACAATAACAATATTAGAAGCTGATACTCAGTTACAATGATGAAAATGGTGGAAATAAGAAGCTGGAATCATAAAGTAACAAAATCAGACTAGAAACATTAATATTTCACATAATCAGTTGCTGAGTGAAGGTCAAAGGCATCTTAAATTTGAAAATCATACCTTGGTGTTATGCTGTTTGGAAATTTTAAGTGCTTGAGATAGGCTGAAGAATTGGAAAAGAGTTGGGCCATTCAATAAAATTATACAAGGCCTAAAGGATGCTTTGACTGTATTTTTACAAATACTAATTTCAGTTGTAATTATAATAGTATGAGATCCAAAAGTAAGCAAAATACCAACTGAATCTTTGGCTTTTGAAAATGCTAATCCAGCTAGTTGGTCTGCTCCCATGAAGTCTCCATATCCTGATCCTATAGGACGGTATACACACAGCAGTTGGTAAGACCCCCCCAACCCCACCCACTGCCCAGTCATGGAGCTGTTACTGGGAGCCTGGTGGAATCTGGACCCATCATCCACCAAACCTCTGCCCTCCTGAATACCACTCCTCTTCTATCCTTCCCTTAGAGAAACCATTGGATGACGGTCAACAAATTTCTAGTTCCTCATATTTTTGGATTTCAATTGATTAGGATATGTTGGTAATTTTCATATTAAGATATTAAGAAAAAGTAATCGTGACTTCCTGTTGTTTTTGTTGTAAGAGGTGGAATTAGGTTTGTGTGGGTTTCTTGAAAGATTACTTTCTTGCTTCTTCTAGGGTGTAGTTTTGGTTCTTATGATGGTGTTTTCCATCTATTATCCTTTGTAAGGCTGGATTTGTGGAAAGATATTGTGTAAATTTTGTTTTGTCATGGAATATCTTTTTTTCTCTATCTATGGTAATTGAGAGTTTTGCTGGGTATAGTAGCCTGGGCTGGCATTTGTGTTCTTGTAGGGTCTGCATGACATCTTCCCAGGATCTCCTAGCTTTCATAGTCTCTGGTGATAAATCTGGTGTAATTCTGATAGGCCTACCTTTATATGTTACTTGATCTTTTTCCCTTACTGCTTTAAAAAATTCTTTCTTTGTTTAGCGCATTTAGTGTTTTTATTATGTGACAGGAGGAATTTCGTTTCTGGTCCAGTCTATTTGGAGTTCTGTAGGCTTTTTGTATGTTCATGGGCATCTCTTTCTTTAGGTTAGAGAAGTTTTCTTCTATAATTTTGTTGAAGATATTTACTAGCCCATTACCTTGGGAGTCTTCACTCTCTTCTATACCTATTATCTTTAGGTTTGGTCTTCTCATTGCATCCTGGATTTCCTGGATGTTCTGAGTTAGGAGCTTTTAGCATTTTCTTTGACTGTTGTGTCAATGTTTTCTATGGTATCATCTTTCCCTGGGATTCTCTCTTCTATCTCCTGTATTCTGTTGGTGACGCTTGCATCTATGACTCCTGATTTCTTTCCTAGGTTTTCTATCTCCAGGGTTGTCTCTCTTTCTGATTTCTTTATTGTTTCTATTTCCATTTTTAGATTCTGGATTGTTTTGCTCAATTCCTTCACCTGTTTGGTTGTGTTTTCCTGTAGTTCTTTAAGGGATTTTTATGTTTCCTCTTGAAGGGCTTCTAGCTGTTTACCTGTGTTCTCCTGTATTTCTTTGAGGGTGCTATTTATGTCTTTCTTAAAGTCCTGTACCATCATCATGAGAAGTGATTTTGTATATGAATCTTGCTTTCCCTGTGTGATGGTGTGTCCAGGACTTACGATGGTGGGAGTATTGGGTTCTGATGATGCCAAGAAACCTTGGTTTGTGTTGTTTATCTTCTTATGCTTGCCCCCTACACCCTCTGGTTATCTATAGTGCTACCTGTCCTTGCTAAATCTGTCTGGAGTCTGTCCTTCCTATGATCCTAGTTGTGTCAGAACTCCTCAGAGTCAAGCTGTCTCTGTGATCTGGTGATTCTGGCATCCTGGGATCCTGGGCTAGTTAGAGTGCCTGGGAGTGGAGCTTCTTCTGGGTGTTGTGGACTGGCTGTGGAGCTCGTGCCCAAGGTCTGATCAGGGCACCAGCCCAGACAGAGTGGAAGGAATCTGAGCCACTGGGCTGGCGAAGTTCTGTGTGCCTGGTCCCGCTGGTCCCAGTTATTCCCCGTGTTGGGACATATGTTGTGTCCTCTTCACCTCTGATACTGGGCATTTTAGAGTGCCTGGGAGTGGAGCCTTCTCTGGGTGTTGTGGGACTGGCTGTGGAGCTTGTGCCCAAGGTCTTCTCAGGAGACTGGGAGGCCCAGACAGACCAACAGCACCCCAAGCCCCTGGGCTGGCAGAGTTCCTGTGTGCCTGGGTCTGCTGGTCCCGGTTACTCCTGGCATTGGGACAGATGTTGTGTTCTCCTCACCTCTGATCCTGGGCGGTTTAGAGCATCTGGGAGTGGTGCTTCCTCTGGGTGTTTTGGGACTGTCACAACACAGGCTTTTCTAGTACCTAGAAACACTTACTTCACAGACATTAGGTAATTCTCCCTATTTTTATTCAAGTGTAAGGATAATCTATCTTGCTTTTTTGCTTTCTTTTTATGGCATTTGTTTTGGGGACATTAAATTTATCTATATCACTTAGAAATGGAAGGTTTTTTTTCACAGCCTCTGTAAATGAAGTTAATAATAGATGTTTTCCAAAATTTTATCACTTTAATCATAGAATTTTATCACTTTTCCAACCTTAAGATAGAGAGACATTTGATTAACAAGAAGCCTTTCTAACTGGGATACATTAGATATTTCAACCAATATGTCAAACTAATAATCATGGTTAATATCAGCAAAAAGATTTTATTTCATGTCAATTGTAAGCCAAGTTTTGTTCTTCAACTTAGATTGTTTTTCAGGAAGTTCATAGCTCTGACTACCATTTAATATTCCCAAACTTGTAGTACTTGAAACCTTCCAACAGAAACAAAAACATTCATAGCACACACGTGTTTATACTGATGCTCATTCCTTCCTTAGTAATCTATTTGTAACAATTAGAGATTAAAAACAATGCAGTTCACCAGAGATTAACTTAATCAAAAATGTTTATTAAACTTATAACACAAGACAGATTTCTTATATACACAAAATTCTCTCTCTCTCTCTCTCTCTCTCTCTCTCTCTCTCTCTCTCTCTCTCTCTCTCTCTACCTATCTATCTATCTCTCTTTCTGTGTGTGTGTGTGTGTGTGTGTGTGTGTGTTTGTGTGTGTGTGTGTGTTAGTAATCAAAACCAAGGTATCAGCCATGCTAATAGTCAGCTAGTTCACCAGGGATGTATATTCCTCGTCACTAAGGGATACCAAAACAGCTGTCTATTTTTAAGATAAGAAAGAGACAGTGAGACTTTCATTAGCCTGGAGTTGTAGGTTTACTGTGGGATTCTATTTTTTTTGTTGGTAGGTTGGTTTTGTTTTGTTGTTTGTTTGCTTACTTGCTTATTTGCTTGATTTGGTGTTTTGACACAAGAACTGCATGTTATTCCTAATTCAGCTTACCCAGTCCTAGAAACAGTGAAATTGGTTTTGAGAAAGCCCTGAAACCATCATACTGTTCTTAACTCTGTGATGTTTCATTCATTTAAAATCTCCTATGTTTAATTGTTTTGGACTTTACATATAAAATGAAGATGAAAGTCACAGGATATATTGAATCCTTAAATGATATCTCTGAGACAAAGAAACAAAGAAACTAACAGTAAGGATTTTAGCTCTAGTACCAGGAAAGGGTAAGTTATCATTTTTAAAACTAGAGGAGTAGGAGCCTGAGACATGAGCTTCTCAAATGCTTCTCAGACATTTGAGATTCCTCTGTAGTGAATTCTCTGTTTTTCTCTAAACCCCATTTTTTTTCAGTTGTGTTTTTTTTTAATTCTATTTACTTAAAATATGTTCTTCTTTTTTTTTAGATATTTTCTTTATTTACTTGCGAATCTCTCCATTCCCAGTTTCCCCTCCAAAAAACAAAAAAACAAACAAAAACAAACCCCTGTTG
>NW_022196912.1:3191069-3205038 GCF_008632895.1 Mastomys coucha | reverse complement strand
ACCTCTTTACCTATGTTCTCCTGTATTTCTTTAAGGGAGTTATTCATGTCTTTCTTAAGTTCCTCTATTAGCATTGTGAGATATCTAGGACTTCCTGCAGTGGGAGTACTAGGTTCTGATGAAGCCAAGTAGTCTTGGTTTCTGTTGGTAGGATTCTTGTGTTTGCCTTTCGCCATCTTTTGCTTTTTGGTGTTAGATGTTCTTAGTGTCTGTGGCTAGAGCTTGTCCTGTCCCTGCTGCCCTGCACGTCCCCTGCAACTCTTGGGGCCTGTGCCTCCCAGCTGGCTGCTCTGGTCTTAGAAACTCACCAGAGAGAAAATGGCGGCTCTCACCTGAGTCTCTGGCTTAAGGCATTCCCTGGAGGTAGGCCCTCCACTTGCAGGGAAGGGGCAGAGAAGGACGCTGATCCTCCTCTGTCACTAGGAAGCTGAGAGGATCCTGTCCCTGCCACCCTGTGTCTCCCCTGGGAGTCATGGGGCCTGTGCTTCCCGGCTGGCTGCTCTGGTCTCAGAAACTCACCCGAGAGAAAATGGCGGATCTCGCCGGGGTCTCTGGCTTAAGGCACTCTCTGGAGGTAGGCCCTCCACTTGCAGGGAAGGGGCAGAGAAGGACGCTGATCCTCCTCTGTCACTCAGAAGCTGAGAGGATGGTGTCCCTGCCGCCCTGCGGCTCCCCTGGGAGTTGTGGGGCCTGTCTAAACTGAACTTTAAAATGAGGTTATTGCCGGGCAATGGTGGGCGCATGCCTTTAATCCCAGCACTTGGGAGGCAGAGGCAGGTGGATTTCTGAGTTCGAGGCCAGCCTGGTCTACAGAGTGAGTTCCAGGATAGTCAGGGCTACACAGAGAAACCCTGTCACAAAAAAAAAAAAAAAAAAAGATGAGGTTATTTAAATATGATTTGAGAATGTATCCATTAAGCAGTAAATACATGAACAAAAACAAATGTCTTATAGGGATAGTTAATAATCTGGAGAATGAGAACTGTGAAGTAGATTAAGAGGTGAAAAGCAAGAGTGAGTTTTAATTTTATGGGAGAAAGCACATGTTTCTGGAAGAGTGTGTGCTGCATTGCCTCTTGATACCCAATCCCAAGTACAGTCTCCTCAGCTGTGTCCTGGATAGGACATGTCACCTGAAAGCGATGTTTCGTAGCATAACTCACCAGCAGGGTTCTGGTTAAGAGTAAACCTCTGAAAAATAGTAGCTCATTCATAGAGAATAGCCACAGGATTCCAAAACCTGTGGGGCAGGAATGTGGGTGACCAGGTATAACACTGCAGTGAGTTACCAGGTATGGCATTGCAGTAGTTGACCAGGTATGGCACTGTAGTGACTTCAGTGTTGAAAGCGTGTGAGTTGCTTACTTTCATTCTAATATCAGTAATTTGAGAAAACCCAGTCTCAAGCCTAATATCAATAATTTCCACTGTTAGCAATTATGTTTATAAGTCTTTCTCATTTTTTGAGGCCTATTATCATCTGTTTTAAAGTTGTTTTATGACATTTTGTTTATTATGTGTGTGCATTCGTTAATGTCATGGTGTATATGGAGGTCAGAGGACAGACAGACTGCAGAAGTGCATTCTCTCTTTCTGCCATGTGGTTACAAGTGATCAAACTCAGCTATACTCATTGAGCAGTTTACCTTTCAATATCATCTCTTGCTCTTTTTCCTAATTTTTTCAATCATGTCATCAACAAGAAAGTATGTTCAACCCTTTCAATAATCTTAGTGCCTTCTTCATTTCCAATCAAACCCTATCTATATCAAAGCAGAGTGAGCAATTCTGACAAGTTTGCCCCCCACACCCCATGGTATGATTATTCTCCAATTTTTAAAACTGTTATTATGAGTTGCTTCTGAAGTTTAATTCATATTCTTTTAATTTTAAGTAATTTTTATATAATTTTTTTATTATTGTTCCCCTTTCCCAACTCCTCCCAGATACTCTCCCAGCTTGCTGCTCACCCAATTATGCTTTCTATCTCACTCTGAAAAATATTATAGCAAACAAGAAAAGGACCAATAGGACAAAAAGTATACAAACAAACAGAAACCATGGAGTTCATTTTGTGATGGCTATACACTTCCAAGCATGGGGCCTGACCTGATTTTTTTCCTTTGCAAGCAAGTATCCATTGCAAATAGCTTCTTGGGTTAAGTTTGGAACCCTGAGTCCACTTTCCCCTCTCAGTGCTGGGGCTTTACCTGGCATGAACCTGTGCCGGTCTTCTGCATGCTTTCCCAGTTTCTGTGAGTTTATATGTGTATCAGCCTTGCTGAATCTGGAAGTCATTGTTACCTTGGAGTCATCCAACAACTTGTGCTTATACACTCCTTATTCATCCTTTTCCACAAGGCCTTGAGCTAAGGTGTCTAATGGAGACATCATATTTAAGACTGAGTTTCCTCAATTCCCTTGCTCTTTGCACATTATCTGGTCAATTCTCATTACTAAGAAGCTTTTCCAATGTGGGTTGAGTGAGGCACTCATGTAAGGGTAAGTTATTAGTAGTCATTTTGTTGTTTCATTTATTAGAATATTAATAGTAGGTGTTCCAAGGAGGAGCATAATCTATCTAGTTTCAAGGTTAGCTACTTTAACAGTGTCAGGTATGAGTACTATCTCATACATTGGGCCTTAAATCCAACCAAAATGGATTGGCTACTGGCAAAACATATGTGCCATAGATGTGCGAATATATTCAGTTTCTGTAGGTCACAGGGTTGTGGCTGGGTAATAGTGATGATTGTTGTTCTCCTCCTTTCTACATGCAGAGTACTTTCCAGCACTGTGAATGCTAGTCAGTAGGGACAGAACTTCTTGTCTAACATCTTGTCTACAAGCTAGACTTTTTTATGTTTGATGACATAAGTAAAGCACTGCCTTCAGCAACAAGACCTTATCATCAGGCTATGGAAAGTGACTCCCAATATTGTTGAGCAAGATGATGACTGAATATCAACTTCAGAAAGGTTGATGCTGGTGAACGTCTTGGAACAATTTTATTGGTATCCTATGAGGGAAAATATCACTGGTATGACCTTAGTGGAAATATAAAGATTAACAAACATATTTTATAAGTATCAGTATAAAGGGAAGAATACAATTTGGAATAAAAACGAATATGAAGTCAGGAAGTTATATGAAGTTTTATGACTAAGAGATGTTAAAACACACATAATAAGCTAACAAATACAATTTAGTTGAGAGGAAAAACTTGCTAATAATGGAAAGGGACACCTGCAAAAATAGCATTCTTTAAAGCTTGTGTCTTCACTAGTTGAAGATGAGAAGGGAACCAAAGGTTGTTTGAGGGGAAACAGAAAACGTAAAATATGGAACAAAAATTGCTCACCTAGAAAAGCTAGGAAGTAGGTGATGAACATGGGAATAAGGTGTCATTCCCGAAACACTTAACCTTCTATTTCCGTTTTAAAAATAATTTTACATATGCATTTTTCTTTAGTTTCTTTTTATTCATTCACTTTACATCCCAGTATCAGCTCCCCTCTACTCCTAGTACCCCTAACAAAGATACTCCCTGCTGTTAACCCTCTCCAACCACACACATGCTACCCACCCCAATCCATCCTCACCCTGACCCCCATCCCTACCCCTGGCACATCATGATATTGGCCGGTCCTCTCTCCCTGAGGTCAGACAATGCAGCCCAGTTAGGTGAATGGAATATAGAGGCAGGCAACAAATTCAGTAACAGACTCTTCTCCACTTGTTAGGGAACCCACATGAAGACCAAGCTGCATGTTTGTGGGGGTCCTGGTACTGGTCTTTGGATCCTCTCCCCAATAGTTTCATAAGACAATTCAAGCTCCATCTCATTGGCTGTGGGTCTCCACATCTTTCTCATAGGCTGCTGGGTGGAACCTTGCATAGGAAAGTTTTACTGGGCTCCTGTCTGTAAGCATAACAGAGTGTCATTAAGAGTGTCAGAGCTTGGTTCTTGCCAATGGGATGGATCTCAATTTGGGACAGTCATTGCTTAGTTATTCCCTCCATCTGTGCTCTATCTTTTTGCCCACATATCCTGTAGGCAGGACATATTTGGGGGTCAAAGGTTTTGTAGGTGGGTTGTCCTAATTTATCCCCTAGGTGTCCTTCCTGGCTACAGGAAGTGGGCACTTTAGGATCCACATTCCTGTCTGCTAGGAGTCTCAGCTAGAGTTACTCCCATATGTCCCCAGGGGCCTCTCTCCACCCCAGGTCTCTAGAAGGTCCTAGTAATCCCCTCATTTTCATTTTTTTCTCCCCTGTTCTCTGTAACATCTCCTAATCAATTCTCTCCCTCCATCCCCTTTCAGTATTTATTTCTTTTCCCTTATGAGAAAGATTCAGCCATCTTCCCTTGGGCACTCTTTGTTACATGGCTTCTTAGAATCTGTGATTATGGCATGGTTAACCTGTACTTCATGGCTAATGTCAACTCATAAGTCACTACATACCATGTATGGCTTTTTGGAATTTGGATTACCACACTCTGGATGATGTTTTCTGGTTCCATCCATTTGCTTGAAAAATCCATGGTGTCTTGGTTTTTAATAGCTGAATAGTATTCCACTGTGTATCCATTCTTTGGTTAAGGAACATCTAGGTTGTTTATAGTTTATAGCTGTTGTGAATAAATCCAATATTAACATAGTTAAGCAAGTGTCCTTGCTGCATGGATAGAGCATCTTTTGCATATATGCTCAATAGTGCTATAGCTGAATCAATTTCCAATTTTCTGAAAAACCACCAAATTGACTTCAAGAGTTGTATAAGTTTGTGCTTTCTCTCCCCCTCCCTTCCTCCCTCCCTCTCTCCCTCCTCTCTCTCTCTCTCTCTCTCTCTCTCTCTCTCTCTCTCTCTCTCTCTCTTTCTCTCTCTCTCTCTCTCCCCTCTCTCAAGGTTTATCTGTATAGCCCTGGCTGTCCTGGAACTCACTCTGTAGACCAGGCTACCAGGCTGACCTCAAACTCAGAAATCTGACTGCCACTGCCTCCCAAGTGCTGGGATTAAAGGCATACACCACCACTGCCTGGCTATAAGCTTTCACTTTCACCAGTAATGGAGAAGTGTTCTTTTGCTTCACATCCTTGCAGCAAATGCTGTCCTTTGAATTTTTATCTTAGCCATTCTGGTGGGTATAAAGTAGAATCTCTGAGTTGTGTTGAGTTAGTTGCATGTCCCTTTTGACCAAGGATTTGAACATTTTTTTAAGCACTTCTTGGCCATTTGAGATTCCTCTGATAAGCATTCTCTGTTTAGCTCTATACCCTAGTTTTCAATGGGGTTATTTCATTTGTTGGTGTCTAATTTCTTGAGTTCTTTACATATTTGGATAGCAAGCCTTTGTCAGATGTGGGTTGGTAAGGATCTTTATCCAATCTCTAGGCTATTGTTTTGTCCTATTTGATGGGTTTTGAGTCGCGGCAGAAAGCGTCTGCAGACACCAGGCCCAGGCAGTTTCATGTGTAAGAGGTTTAATTGGAAGGGGGGTAGGGGGGTAGCAGCGCAGGAAGAGAGAAGGGGGAGAGAGAAGAAGAGAGAGAGAGAGAAAGATGGAGGAAAGTACCCACATATTTATATGTGTGGTGACGTAGTAATGTAGGTAAAGGTGGGAGCTGAGCCCAATGGATTCTGGGAATATGGTCGCCGTTGCCCTGGCGACAGGTCTGTGGACCCGCCCACATATCTGCTGTAGGCAGATTCTGGATGCTAACACTATTTATGTTCTTTTACTTACACAAACATTTTAGTTTCATGATTTCCAATTCATTGTTAATTTTAGAGCCACAGCCATTGGTGTTCTGTTCAGGAAGATTTCTCCCATAACAATACATTCAGGGATAGCCCTAACTTTCTTTTCTATTAAGTTTTCTGTATTTGGTTTTATGTTGAGGTCTTTGATCTATTTGGAATAGAGTTTTGCTGGTTTATTTCTGGGTGTTAAATTCAATTCCATTGATCAACCAGTGTATTTCTATACAAATGCCATGTAGTTTTTATTACTATTTCTCTGTAGTAGTTAGAAGTCTGTTAGTTTTGCTATTTTCCTGTTTAGTTTCTGTCTCAATAATCTGTCCATTGGTATGTTGATGTCTCCCACTATTAATGTGTGGGGTTCAATGTGTGAATTAAGCTTTAGTAATGTTTCTTTTATGAATGTCAGTGCCTTTGCATTTGTGGCATAGTTGCTCAGAATTGACATGTCCTCTTGGTGGGTTTTTTTCTTTAATGAGTATAAACTGTTCCTTCACTATTGATATTGAGATATATTAATGAGCAATGATTGTTCTTTCCTGTTATTTCAATGTTGGTGGTAGATGTGTGTCTCTCCATATGTGTGTGTATTTCTCTTCTATTGGTTTTAATGGTGTGAAATTATTTATTTTGCTTTCTTAAGTGCAGTTAGCCTTACTAGATTGTTGTTTTTCTTCTAGTTTCTTCTGTAGGGATAGGTTAGTGGGAAAATATTGTCTAAATTTGGCTTTGACATGGAATATCTTGCTTTCTATATCTCTGGTGATTTAAAGTGTTGCTGAATATGGTAGTCTGGGCTGACATCTGTGGTTTCATAGGGTCTGCAAGACTTCTGCCCAGGTCCTTGTAGCCTTTTGAGTCTCATATAAGAAACTGAGTGTAATTCTGATAGGTCTGCCATTATATGTTGCTTGGCCTTTTTCCCTTGCAGCTTTTTGTAGGAGTCCGGCCGGCGGACCCTCACTCTGTTGGGTGCTCTCAGGCTGGAGATTATTGAGTACCTGTGAACACAAGCGGGTAAGAGAGAAAGAAGACACCAATGCCAGGTAGCTGTATCGAGAGATGTCCCTTTACTTAGAGGATCACTGAGTTTAAATAACCACACTCAGGAACGAGACCCAGGGGAGTCCATCTAACATAAACACGAGGTAATCCAATATAACCATAAACACCAGACCGCAGGAGGATCTTGAAAGGAAAGTCCGACAAGCTTTTAACATAAACATGAGACCTGTCAGTCTTTCATCTCAGGAGCTGCAGTCAGTGTTCCGCACCGCAGGTGGCCAGCTCCAGTTTCCAGCCTGTTGGGACTGCTTTCAGATTCCGAATCACTCTCAAGCAAAGGGGGAAAGAATCCACAGCTTTTAATATTTTTCTTTGTTCCGTACATTTATAATTTTGATTATTTTATGGCAGGGTGATTTTCTTTTCTGGTACAATCTATTTGTTATTCTGTAAGTATTCCTCTGTATATTTAGTGTTTTGATTATTATGTGACAGGATGATTTTCTTTTCTGGGCCAATCTATTTGGTGTTCTGAAAGCTACTTGCATATTTGTAGGCATATCTTTCTTTAGGTTTGGGAAATTTTCTTCTATAATTTTGAAGATGTTTTCCGGAACTTTGAACTAGTAATCTTCTCCTTCTTCTATTCCTATTATTCGTAAGTTTGGTCATTTCATAGTTTTCAAAATTTACTAGACAGTTTGTGTTGTGAACTTTATAAATTTTGTATTTTCTTTGATCTATGTATCAATTTCTTCTCTAGTATCTTTTATGCCTGAGATTCTCTCTTTTATCTCTTGTATTCTGTTAGTAATACTTATGTCTGCAGTTCCTGTTCTTTCTCCTACATTTTCAATCTCTGGCTTGGTTTGTATTTTCTTTATTGTTTTCACTTCTATTTTCAGTTCTTGGACAGTTTTGGACATATCCTTTACTAGTTTGATTTTATTTCCCTGTACTTCATTATAATAATTTGCTTTCTCTTTTAATGCCTCTATCTGTTTGAATGCATTTTCTTTTATTTCTTTAAAGATTTATTTATTTTCTCTTTAAAGGCCTTGATGATGTTTATAAGATTGTGTTTAAGATCCCCTTCTTGTGCTTCAGTTTCCTTATGATCTAGCCTTGCTCTAGCGGGATAGCTGGGACCTGGTGGTACCATCTCGCCCTGGCTCTTGTTGATTTTGTTCTCACACTGTCCTTTAGGCATCTGGTTTTCTCTGCTGTTGGCTGGGTGATCCTTATGATAGCAGGACTCCTTAGGAAAGCAGGGGGAGTCAAGATCCATATAACGAAGGGCAGAGGACCCAGCTCAGCTGGCTCTGACTTAGGCTGATCTTACTGGGTAGGATTGGTGGGCTTGCAAGCTGATAGCACTTGGAACCCTTACAGCCTTTTCTGCTGGCTATGCCCAGGCAAACCAGACTGAGAGGGAATGGTGGGGTGTGTTTCTAAGCTTGGTAGTCTTGGAGCCTCCTAGGTCTGCACAAAGCTCACTTCTTCCCTGAACATACCTTCTTTATCTTGCTTCCACCTTCTAAAATTTTCAGAAAATCCAATAACTAGTTCTATTACATGACATATTTCATATTCAAACCACAGCAGTGTCAGCAATAGTGAAAGCAGATAACAACTGCCTGAAAATTAAGATTGTCTTAAGACTAATCATGTTTCAAAGGAACTCAGATTTTAGGGATAAAAGGGAGACAGTGCCTAGAAAACTCCTTGAAGATGAAGAAGGACATCATTCTATCTTTACGGCCAGTTGTGTATTGAATATGCAAGATGAAAAATTCTTACTTCTGAGAATGTCATGAAAGGTTAAGAGTTCTCGGGAGAAAACATAGCCCAGAAACAAGCGTGAAGGTAGTTTTTGGTTATATAGGATGTAACAAAGGGGTAGAAGGAGGTGCTGGAATGAGAGCTCGGTGAAGAGCAGTTGCTGCTCTTCCAGGGGAACCAAATTTCTGTACCCAAAACCCACATGGGGCAGTTTACAACTAATACCCTCTCTGATTTTATGAGGATGTTGTATAGATGCTCATGAATAAAAATATAAGTAAATCTTTTAAAAATATCTGAGGAAAATTCAGAACTGAGGGATAATGTAGGAATGCTGGCATACAGCTAGTGATTAGGAAGTTCATAACAGAAGAGCCACACTTCAGCATTGAGTATCAGGATTTGCAAACGGAGGTGAGATCAGTAGGGAAACAGCCCCACCCTCATGTTCTGCTAATGGAGATATTTAGTCACAAAATAGAATATTTCCTCCTGACTTTCTAAAGCATACTGGTTTTTCTCTTCTTGGAGATTTTGATAATATCTCTATCTGTTCCATTGACTAGAATTATGCTAGAATATTTCAAAGTAGTATGTAATAATTAGGCTTATTCCTAATTGTGCAAAATTCTGATACTTTAATTATAACAAAATTCATAGAATTAAACCCCATTGCAATATAATAGGTTTACAATCCCTAGGAAAAGGAATATAATAAGGATATTGATTATTTCTTTAACTCAGAATTGTGTTACACCTCCTAATATGATCTTTTTAGGAAAAAATGCAAAGCCATGCCTGGTGGCACATATCTTTACTTTCCAGACTCAGGATACTGAGACAGGTGATTTCTCAGAGTTCTATGCCAACCTAAGCTCCATAGAGAGACTTTCTCTCAGTAATAATAATAAATAGTAGTTAATAATAACAATAATAATAATAATAACAAAGAGTGATGATTGATGATGATAATGATGATGGTAGAAAGTTTGGTGGTGGTAGCATATAATCCCAGCACTCAGAAGCCAGAGGCAGGCAGATCTTTGAGTTCAAGGCCTACCTGGTCTACAAAGTGGGTGCCAGACCAGCCAATTCTATCACAAAAAAATAGATAGATAGATAGATAGATAGATAGATGAACAAATAAAATAAAATATAACATGTCTTGAGAAATAAAAAATAAACCTCAATCTACCCATGACAATTCTGTCCCAAAGATGAGATGAAAAACAAAGGATAGAATATTTTGCAAATATCTCCCCCACTCTCTTTTATTTTTAATCATCTGTCCAAATAATGGCTGAAAGGTTTTAATTATTCAAAGTACAACACAATTTCCTATGTTCACCATAATACCATCATATGGACCCCCTAAGTAGAAAATAAATATCTTTGTCTAAGATTTCTTTTTATCTGCCCATCCTCTTCTACCTCTTCTTCATTTTTTAAAAATAATGGGGCTGCAAAGATAGCTCAGTAGTTGAGAGCATTCTCTGCCTTTACAGCAGACCCAACTTGCATTTGCATCACCATGGAGGCAGCTCACAAGCAGCTGCAATTCTAGTGATCTGAGACCTTCTTACAGCCTCAGAAGGCACTACAAAGACACACTGCACAGACAGACATAAAAGCAACATGACAGACATAAAATAAGCAAATATGAAAACCAATAAAGTTTATTACTTAGATATATTTAGAAATAATATAAATTTAAAATAAATAAAAAATAAAATACTATTTGATTTACACTAAACTCTTTAAACTTTTTTTTTATTTTTTTATAATTTAGTTTTCATTTGCATATAATACGAAGAATGATCCTAAAATTGTATGAAAGGAAATAGATCCCAAATAGACAATCTTCAACGTGAAGAAGAAAATTGACAGTTTTATATTACCTGATTTCAAAATACATTAATCAAAGCAACATGATCCTGGCATAAAAAAAGACCAATATAAAGATTCACTAAGGTCAAAATTAAATGTTTTACACATGTAATAAAAATATCCTATTCCACCATAAAATTATTTAACTTCCTTTTCATAAAAAGACTTTTTTATTTATTTTTATTAGATATTTTCTTTATTTACATGTCATATGGTTTCTCCTTTCCCAGTTTCCCCTCCCAAAAAGCAAACAAACAAACAAAAACAATAAGAACAAACCCCTGTTGCCTCCCCCATCCCCATGCTTGCCACCCTACCCTCTCCCACTTATTGGCCTTGGCATTCCCCTATACTGGGGCACAAAATCTTCATGGAGCCAAGGGCCTCTCCTCCCATTGATGATCGAATTTGCAATCCTCTACGATATACATGCTGCCAGAACAATCAGTCCCACCATGTATAGTCCTTGATTGGTGGTTGAGTCTCTGGGAGCTCTGAGGGTACTAGCTAGTTCATATTGTTGTTCGTCTTAAGGGGCTGCAAACCCTTCAGCTCCTTTGGTCCTTTCTCTAACTCCATCATTGGGGACCCTGTACTCAGATCTATGGATGGCTGTGAGCCTCTACATCAGTATTAGTCAGGTACTGTCAGAGCATCTCAGGAGATAGCTATATGAGGCTGTCATGTCCTTCCTTCAGCCTCTGCTCCATAGTGAGTCTCTGCAATTTCTTCCGTAGGTATTTTGTTCCCCCTTTTAAGAAGGAATTAAATGTCCACATTTTGGTGTTCCTTCTTCTTGAGTTTCTTGTGGTTTGTGGGTTGTTCTTCCTGTATTCCGAACTTCTGGGATAAAACCCATTTATCAGAGAGTACATACCATGTGTGTTCTTTTGTGATTGGGTTACCTCACTCAGGATGATATTCTCCAGATCCATCCATTTCCCTAAGAATTTCATAAATTCATTGCTTTTAATAGCTGAGCAGTACTCCATTGTGTAGATGTACCACAATTTCTGTATCCATTCCTCTGTTGAGGGACATCTGGGTTGTTTCCAGTTTCTGGCTATTATAAATAAGACTGCTATGAACATGGTGGAGCATGTGTCCTTATTACATGTTGGAGAATCTTCTGGGTATATGCCTAGGATTGGTATAACTGGGTTCTATGGTAGAACTATGTCCAAATTCCGGAGGAACCACCAAACTGATTTCCAGAGTGGTTGTACCAGCGTGCAATCTCACCAGCAATGAAGTAGTGTTCCTCTTTCTCCACAACCTCTCCAGCATCTGCTGTCACCTGAATTTTTGATCCTAGCCAATCTGACTGGAGTGAGGTGAAATCTCAGGGTTGTTTTGATTTGCATTTCCCTGATGACTAAGGATGTCGAACATTTCTTTAGGTGCTTCACACTCATTTGTTATTCATCAGTTGAGAATTCTTTGTTTAGTTCTGTACCCCATTTTTAATAGGTGTATTTGGTTCTCTGGAGTCTAACTTCTTGAGTCCTTTGTATACATTGGATATTAGCCCTCTATCAGATATAGGATTGGTAAAGATCTTTTCCCAATTTGTTGGTTGCCTTTTTGTCCTATTGGGAGTGTCTTTTGCCTTACAGAAGCTTTACAACTTTATGAGGTCCCATTTGTCAAATCCTGATCTTAGAGCATAAGCTATTGGTGTCCTCTTCAAGAAATTTTCCCCTGTGCCTATTTGCTCGAGGTTCCTCCCCACTTTCTTTTCTATTAGTTTCAATGTATCTGGTTTAATGTGGAGGTCCCTAAACCACTTGGACTTGAGCTTTGTACAAGGAGATAGGAATAGATTGATTTGCATTTTACTACATCCTAACTGCCAATTGAGCCAGCACCATCTTTTGAAAATGCTGTCTTTTTTCCACTGTATGGTTTTAGCTCCTTTGTCAAAGATCAAGTGACCATAGGTGTGTGGGTACATTTCTGGGTCTTCAATTCTGTTCCATTGATCTACGTGCCTGTCACTGTACCAATACCATGCAGTTTTTATCACAATTGCTCTGTAGTACAGCTTAAAGTCCAGGATTGTGATTCCACGAGAGGTTCCTTTATTGTTGAGAACAGTTTTGGCTATTCTGGTTTTTGTTGTTGTTGTTGTCATTCCAGATGAATTTGAAAATTGCTCTTTCTAAGTCTGTGAAGAATTGAGTTGGAATTTTGATGAGGATGGCATTGAATCTGTAGATTGCCTTCGGTAAGATGGCCATTTTCACTATATTAATCCTGCCAATCCACGAGCATGGGAGATCTTTCCATCTTCGGAGATCTTCTTCAATTTCCTTCTTCAGGGACTTGAAGTTCTTGTCAAAGAGATCTTTTACTTGCTTAGTTAGAGTTACACCGAGGTATTTTATATTATTTGTAACTATTGTGAAGGGTGTTGTTTCCCTAATTTCTTTTGCTGCCTGTTTATCCTTTGTGTATAGAAAGGCCTCTGATTTTCTTGAGTTAATTTTATATCCAGCTACCTTGCTGAAGTTGTTTATCAAATTTAGTAGCTCTCTGGTGGAATTTTGGGGGGGTCACTTAAATATACTATCATATCATCAGCAAATAGTGATAATTTGACTTTTTCCTTTCCAATTTGTATCCCTTTGATCTCCTTTTGTTGTCTAATTGCTCTGGCTAGGATTTCAGGTACAATATTGAATAGGTAGGGAGAGAATGGGCAGCCTTGTCTACTCCCTGATTTTAGTGGGATTGCTTCAAGTTTCTCTCCATTTAGTTTGATGTTGGCTACTGGTTTTCTGTATATTGCTTTTAATATGATTAAGTATGGGCCTTGAATTCTTGATCTTTCCAAGACTTTTATCATGAAGAGATGTTGGATTTTGTCAGATGCTTTCTCAGCATCTAATGAGATTATCATATGTTTTTTTATTTTATTTTATTTTTAGTTTGTTTATGTAGTGAATTATGTTGATGGATTTCCTTATATTGAACCGTCCCTGCATCCTGGGATGAAGCCTACTTGATCATGGTGGATGATCGTTTTGATGTGTTCTCTGACTCGGTTTGCAAGAATTTTATTGAGTATTTTTGCATTGATATTCATAAGGGAAATTGGTGTGAAGTTTTCTTTCTTTGTTAGGTCTTCATGTGCTTTAGATATAAGAGTAATTGTGGCTTCATAGAACGAATTGGGTAGAGTGCCTTCAGTTTCTATTTTGTGGAATATTTTGAGTTGTATTGGAATTAGGTCTTCTTTGAAGGTTTGATAAAACTCTGCAATAAACCCATCTGGTCCAGGGCTTTTTTTGGTTGGGAGACTCTTAATGACTGTTTCTATTTCATAAGCAGATATGGGACTGTTTAGATCATTGATCTGATCTTGATTTAACTTTGGTACCTGGTATCTGTCTAGAAAATTGTCCATTTCATCCAGGTTTTCCAGTTTTATTGAGTATAGGCTTTCATAGGAGGATCTTATGATTTTTTGGATTTCATCAGTGTCTGTTGTTATGTCTCCCTTTTCATTTCTGATCTTGTTAATTAG
>NW_022196912.1:3141428-3190761 GCF_008632895.1 Mastomys coucha | reverse complement strand
GAGAGTAGGGTGTTGAAATCTCCCACTACTATTGTGTGCAGTGTAATGTGTGCTTTGAGCTTTAGTAACATTTCTTTTATGAATGTAGGTGCCCTTTGATTTGGAGCATAGAGGTTCAGAATTGAGAGTTCATCTTGGTAGATCATTCCTTTGATTAATATGAAGTGTCCCTCCTTATCTTTTTGGATCACTTTAGGGTGAAAGTTGATTTTATTCGATATTAGAATGGCTATTTCAGCTTTTTTCTTGGGTCCATTGGCTTGGAGAATTGTTTTCCACCCTTTTATTCTAAGGTAGTATCTGTCTTTGTCACTGAGGTGGGTTTCATGTATGCAATAAAATGTTGGGTCCTGTTTACGTACCCAATCTGATAGTCTATGTCTTTTTATTGGGAAATTGAGTCCATTGATATTAATAGATATTAAGGAAAAGTAATTGTTGCCTCCTGTTATTTTTGCTGTTAGAGCTGGAATTCTGTTCATGTGGCTATCTTCTTTTAGTTTTGTTGGAAGATTACATTTTTGCTTTTTCAGGGATGTAGTTCCCCTTCTTGTGTTGGAGTTTTCCATTTATTATCCTTTGAAGAGCTGCATTTGTGGAAATATATTGTGTGAATTTTGTTTTATTATGCAATGCTTTGGTTTCTCCCTCTATGGTGATTGAGAATTTTGCTTGGTATAGTAGTCTGGGCTGACATTTGTGTTCTCTTAGGGTCTGTATGACATTTGCCCAGAATCTTCTAGCTTTCATAGTCTCTGGTGAGAAGTCTGGTGTAATTCTGATAGGCCTGCCTTTATATGTTACTTGACCTTTTTCCCTTACTGGTTTTAGTATTCTTTCTCTGTTTAATGCATTTGTTGTTTTGACTATTATGTGACAGGAGGAATTTCTTCTCTGGTCCAGTCTATTTGGAGTTCTATTGACTTCTTGTATGTTCATGGGCATCTCTTTCTTTAGGTTAGGGAAGTTTTCTTCTATAATTTTGTTGAGGACATTTACTGGCCCTTTAAGTTGAAGGTCTTTACTCTCTTCTATACGTATTATCCTTAGGTTTGGTCTTCTCATTGTGTCCTAGATTTCCTGGATGTTTTGGGTTAGGAGCTTTTGGCATTTTATATTTTCTTTGACTGCTGTGTCAATGTTTTCTATGGAATCTTCTGTACCTAAGATTCTCTCTTCTATCTCTTTTATTCTGTTGGTGATGCTTGCATCTATGTTTCCTGACTTCCTTCCCCAAGATTTCTAACTCTAGCATTGTCTCTCTTTGTGATTTCTTAATTGTTTCTACTTCCATTTTTAGGTCCTGGATGGTTTTGTTCAATTCCTTCACCTGTTTGTTTGTGTTTTCCTGTAATTCCTTAAGGGATTTTTGTGTTTCCTCTTTAAGGGCTTGTACCTCTTTACCTGTATTCTCCTGTATTTATTTAAGGGAGTTATTCATGTTCTTCTTAAATTCCTCTAGCACTATCATGAGATATGATTTTAGATCCAAATCTTGCCTTCCTGGTATTTTGAGATATCCAGGACTTGCTGTGGTGGGAGTACTAGGCTCTGATGAAGCCAAGTAGTCTTGGTTTCTGTTGGTAGGATTCTTGCATTTGCCTTTTGCCATCTGTTGTTCTCTGGTGTTACATGTTCTTGCTGTCTCTGACTAGAGCTTGTTCCTCCTGTGGGTCTGTAAGCCTGTGTGAGTACTTCTTGGAGATCAGCTCTCCTCTGATAAATCCTGGGCACAGATGAGTGAGTCCCTGCGTTAAAGCACTCCCTGGAGGCAGACTCTCCACTTGCAGGGAAGGGGCAGAAAGCATTGCTGATCCACCAGTGTTGCCTGGACGCTGAGGGGATCCTGTCCCTGCAGCCCTGAGACTCCCCTATGACTCATGAGGCCTGTGACTCCTGGCTGGTCCCACCTTAAAATGGCAGAAGTCACCAGAGTCCCTGGGTTAAAGCACTCCTCTTTAAACTTCTAAGCTACTCAAGATGGAGAAATTTTTGTTGTTATTAGTTCACACTGCTTTGAGATCATCTTCTAATCTCATTATTCCCAAGAGTATACTCTCAGGTAGGTTTTACCATGCTTTGTTTATTCCAAGATTTTCTATGAGATTTTAAAGACAATTCCTGAAACAAGACTTAGAAACAGATTCTTTGTTAAGAGGAGAAATCTTAGGACAAGTGTGAGGAAAAAAAGGAACACACACACACATATACACAAGATGTGCAAACAACAGGAAAAAGACATTTAAATCCATTCTTTCTTAGAGGAATCCATCCAGACAGAAATGGAAGCCTTTTGGATAGGTCTTTCATGTGTTCTTTTTCTCATGGGTCAAGGGTCAGTACAACGGCTTTAATGCCTCTGCATTTTAGGGGATTCTACTAGTCTTGGTAACTGCTGAGAAATCAGAATTCTAATAGTTCCGTTCAGTGTAGATTAGGATACTTGAGATGTTAAGTGTACCTTGTTGAGATACCACAAGCAGCTGGGTGAAGGTGTGGCTGTGCCTCGGGATATATTAGCTGTTGGTATTTGAAGATACAGCAGTAGCAATGGCCAAGCCACGTTAGAATTATGAACACTTTTAGCAAGACTTCTCCACCTGAAAATCTGGATAGTGGATAGAGTACTGGTTAGATTTAGTTAAAGCGCTCTTCCCTTCAGTCCTCCAAATATCCTTCCACTCTCTTTCACACATTGCCTTCATTGAGAGAGGTGTCACATATCTGGTCCTTCAAAGCATGGTAAAATAGTATTCCAAAAGACTGAAGGATGATAAAATGAACTGTGTCCCCTGATGTTACATCTGTTTCTCAATTAATATTTATCATATTTATCTTTTACTCATAAGTTGTTATGATTTTCTAGACCAGGATTTTAGTCTTAACTGCTTTTCTAATTGTTTTACCATTCTTTACTCTCAAATGATCTAAGCTCTCGGCTGTTCGATCACCACAATAGGGAGATGATACAGCTCTATATTTCAACATTCATATTTTTTTTACCAGCAATTAAGAGACAATTATTTACTAATCTTTGCTTCCAGATATACTATTTTCCTTAACTATGATATCAACTGTAGCTGATTTTGGCCATTATTTATTATGCCCATGAGAACACAGCTCCTTTATTTCCCTTCTGGTCCACCGGTGGAAGCCAGATGGCAATAACAGATTCTAATTAAATGGGAATTTTTTTTCTGTATCTGCTAACAGAAGTGTCCTATTCCTTTTTGGGAGCCAGAATATCTAACTTGGCAAGACTAACTTTGCAAAGATAGAAAAAAATTATAAAAGAGTGATTTGAGTTATGGTAAGAAAGCTGGATTCTTCTTCCTTCTGTTTCTTCCTGGACCTCAGGCTCTTAGAAACACAGTCATATATCAGTTACTGGTTTGGTGAGCATACTGCCTTCTATAGGACAGTTCTTAAATTAAAATGTCTTCTTAAGCTGACAGACTGGGACTTCAAAATGTCATTTTACCAGTGTTTCCTTATAGGTGAAATAAAAACAGACAACTTCATATTTTCAAGAATCTTTGCCAGAAATGGGTTCCTTTGTCTAAATTTTTATTGTATGAGCAAGCTTGGCCATTCTGATTTCTTGGAATAAAGACAAACCCAAATTATATATATATAATTATATATATGTATGTTATATATATTATACATATAATATATTATATACATATTATATTATATTTATTCTATAATATACATATATATATGTATGTATTCAGAAGAATTTCAACCTCCTTCCCAAGATCCAGTGAAACCAAACATCACCCAGAGTCTGACTTATGTTACTAAGTCAGGTGACATGTCGCAGGCGCAAGCTTAGAACTAGAAAATAACATGTAGACACTTAGTAAATTTAATAATGGCAACGGCTTTATTTGCCTTGATGGGTGAAACACCGGTTGTTTAACTTAGACAGAACCAACAATTATTCTCTCTGTGTGTACAACCAAAGCATTGGTATGCTTAAGAGGAGATGGCTGAAAACTATGGACACAAAAACAGCCATGCTGACCTGATTGGGCACTATATCCTCTCTGATTAGTTAAAGCATAAATAGAATGGCTCTTCATAGTTTTGACCTTTGACCGTAGGTACAAGCAGTTAATGCATCCCCAGTCTTCTCACTTCTCTTCTAAGTCAAGTCCCTTAATTAGCAAATTAATACATTCCTCACTGACCTGAAGTCAATATTTATCCATCTATTACCTGTCTTTCCACTCTTAGTGGATTTTCAAATGCATTGACTGAATACTTTGACTTGGAGAATCATTGCCTTCAACAGTTTGCTTTAATACTATTTATGGTGTAAGGAAACAGTCAATTTAGATATGAACCAGGCCTGAGTACTGCTCATGCTCCTCTGACGAATATAAGAAATCCACAATAAATCATCCTATGATGGTAGAGGAATGGGTGAGAAGGAATACATTCATGACATAATGGTTTTGAATGGGTTAGACTGTGCTTGTTCCCACTAAAGTTCTTGTATTGGAAGCCTAGTGTCCATATGACAGTATTGAGAGTTAATAATACTTTAAAAGATGATACCTAGTGATAGTTGGTAGGTTGAGATTGTTCTCAAAGAATTCAGACAAATTTATTATTAAAAGCAAAGCAACAACAATATGTATGGCCCCTCCACTTGTTTTGAGTTCATCAGTATTATGCAAAATTCCCATTATTATATGTCACCATGACAACTTCAAAGCAGAGATAATGTTGGTACTATTCACTCAGTAACTTCTACTCCTTAAACAACTTAACCTTATGTGTTTCATTATTGTAAAAGGAATGGGCTCATGCAGTCAATATGTAATTTACTTTTTCCATGTAATTTAAATTACCTTCTAGACTTGCACCAAACAGTCTTGAATGTATCATACCCATGCTAACTTTGAGTTAATGATATTATAAAATCTCCCAGTTTATAATGAGTAACCCAAGTTCATAGCTTCTCAGTATCCAGTGATCAGGCATTCAGCATTCAGCCTCTACTGGTCCTATTGAGATGAAGGAAGAAATCAGAAAAACTCATGCCTGTAATTCCTGTACTTTGGAAATTGAGGCAAGAGAATTATCAGATTGTCCTATACAATAAGTTTTAGGAGAGCCTGGGCAACAGAATAAGGCCTTGTGTCAGACAAAATATACAGGGAACGGTTGTGTCAATGATGAATAATCCTCTATTAACAGAAGTCTTGTTTCCATGCCTTGAAGGTCTATGCAACCTCTTTGCGGGTTGGGTAAGATGTGCTGCAGCGAATTGCTCTTCACCTCACAAAAGGATCCCCAGGATTCCTGGACCAGTGGATTCTCCAGAAACATCCATTCAACTGCCAAAACATTGTAAGCAGTATCCTCTTCTTTCTGGAAAATGTACCTTTTATAGTTTTAAAGAGGTTTCACTTTCTTCTCCAAAGTCTAACTAGCCTAATAGTATCAATACAATAAAATAGACTGTGTGCTTTATTCTGGGGAATGCATATTCAAACTGATTTTCAACACAATGGACAAACACTATCTCTTCACTGCTTCAAGAGAAATTCCTCAAACAAACAAACAAACAAACAAAACTAAGCAAGCAAACAACACGCCCCCACCCCAATGTTGTAACTTTGTTGCCTTTGTGATGATTCATGACTTATATCATCTGTGATTGACTGTGTCAGTTGGATAGTCCTTTATAATCTATCAACTTCCTCCACAACCAAATGAGATTTAGCAAATTTCCATATGTAATGAAGTGTTACTATAATTAGAACCTGTATCCTTATCTTATTCAACTGTTTGTTTTGTGAACAATCCCTATAATTTCTCTCTAGGTTGATTAATATTTTCTAATTTTTCTGTGTCTACTACATTAGAGAAATCTCCACCTTCCTTTCCTCCAGAATGATTGTAAACCATGCATTAGAGGACCAGCATGAAGAAATCTCCAGCTGCTAAGATTCCAACTAAATATATGAGATTCAGGAAAATTGTCTCATAAAAGACCCAAAACACTTACTGGACCAAACGTAAAGCAATTTGGTAAAATTCCATTTACTCTTTGGCCTCTGTAAACTCCTACTGTACTCAGAAAATCATAGTGGTGGGTCTGCTTCACTGGTACTTTTATAGTAGCCACACATCTTGGAAAAGGAAGCACATCTACACTAGAAATTTTGTGAAATCAGTTTTGTGACAGTAATAATTTTGTACAGTTAATAATGCTCTAAGTATTTCCTCAAAAGCCCTTGTATTTGTCTTCAATCAATAAGCTTTCTCAATGAACTACATATCTGCAACCAGAGATGAATCATGATTTTCCATTCCAATACTTGATCAGTTTATATCATAGCCAAATTTCGTCTTTTCCTTTCTTTTGTTTTCCTTTCTCTTCTTTTCTTTGTTTCTTTTTCTTACAAAAACAACTACAATGCAGACAGCTAATCAGCTACATTAGCTTTAATATATTTAGAAATAGATATAGATGGGTTTCTGTGGGCTAAAACATCCTCAGTACAGCACTGGCTGCGCTGCATGAAATCACAGGTAGTTCCAGACCTTCTTTAGACTGTGATGTCTGTTCCCTGTACAAATGCATACAATTTAGTTAATAAAGTAGACACAGTAAGATGTTAAGGGTAATAATAACTGAATGAAAGAACTAAACTAATACACTGGTATTGTGTGTGTGTGCATGTATTCTCTTTCTGTCAAATAACTGCTCCGTGTATATATTATTTCTATGATGTATGTTAATGCAACATCTACATGATTTCATAAACTGAGGTAAATGAAATCAGCATCAGGTTACTATGTGGAGTCACTAGGCACAAACACCTTGATACTTTGACAGTTAACCTAGTACCCAAAATAGTAAGTAATCAGTTATATCATATCCAGAGATGAGACAGTACACAAAGAGGTGGTTGATATTGTTTGCAACTTTGTACAGGGATAAGGTGAGATTTCATCACATTTTACAGAATGACACAAAATATATAACTTATGAATTGTTTGTTTCGGGTATTTTCTGTTTGGTATTTTCAGATCACAGTTGACTGTGTTGTGCTTTATACCTACACACTGCTATCTGCCCATGCCATTTCCAAAGTGTTGCCCTCTTCATTGATACCTAAATCCCAGTTTTTTAGTGACACATTCATGGAGATACAGCTCCTCATAAAACAGATTCTTTGTCAATACAACACAGGCAGTGCATTTGGTTCCTACCCGAAAACCTAGGTAGATAATAACTTTCCAGGTACATTTACTCTGCAAGTTTATCTTCAGGTTGCCAAGTCCCTGTGATCACAATCATGTAGCATTCTGGAACTTACACCCCATTTACAAAAGATACTTTTATACATAATCTTTAACACCAACAATAAAATCAGAGGAAATATAACCAATTTTAGGAACACTTGTCAAAGGGTTGAATGTTAGTGTGACTAGCCCTGTGACAATTATGTATACTCTAGCCTTGTGTTCTCTTTCTCTAGATCAACAAGCTCAAAATTCTGTCTATACTTCAGTCTCCAACAACACCTATGTACTAAATTCCATGGTTCTTTTAATGGGCACATTCTTTATTCACAGAACAGTGTTTCTTGCTCCCTTGAAGGAAAATGGGCAGATAGAGACAAGTATTCATGAAAACAAGTCTCACCTTGCTTCAGAAAAATACTCCCTGGTATTCAAATACAGAGACACTTGTCATTTAGCAAGAAAAAGCCTGGTGTTTCTTACTGACCATGAGCTCAATGAAAGTTGATATTTAAAATTCTTTAGTTCATAAATTAATCAACCTGCTTCCTGTTTCAAGGTTCTGAATATATATTCAATCTCTTTTTGCAGCTTTGTTACTATAATGATAAAACCGAACATCTTCTTTGAAGTGTAGGTCATCTAGTTTATTAAAAAGACAAGCTTTTCTTAAAGACAAGCAATAAGGTTTTCAAATCATGCTATCACCATCCGCCATTCAAACTATAATCAATTACATGTCACTGTCCTCATATTGAGTGGGTATATTAACCTCTTAATCTCCCTATAATCTATCCTCTCTACATACCTCAATTCAATTAGCCATAGGTGGAAATTTTAATAATCACACAAATCTAGATTTTAAGAATCTATCAGTCTAGAGGTATGCCAACTTTAGACCCCCATCCTTTGCTTCTTTTCAGATTTAGATGCCAGGTACATTAGGCCAAGCTTTCTAGAAAACAGAATCGGAAGAGGAGGTTTCACATGAATCCTTTGTTGAAGAGATGTAATCACGTGGGAGTGGAGATATCCGTAAAGAAAGGAAAGGAAGCACAAAGGAGTGTATTAATCATCCTAGTTTAGTAACAGCCTAAGAAAACAGAAAACCATTCCCCAATTCTTCACTTTGTCTGCTAACTACCCACCGTGTCCTGTCATCTTGGTCAGAATTTATGGAAATCTTCTGACATGTGGTGCTTGTGCTGAGCAACAATGAGTACATTTGGTTGACTGGACTGCAGAGGGTCTTGAAGAGGCCTTCCTGAAAGTCCCAGTGTTTATAGCTAAAATAAACCCAAAAATACTTGAAGCTATATTAAAACTGGAGGTGGTAGCCAGCCTTTATAGGGATTGTCTCTCAACATAGTTGAGCTACTCAGTTGGGAAAAGGATCATCAGAGTTGACATAGGAAAGGCTAGTAAAGCTTTGTGACTCTGAGAAAGTCTAAGACAGTGAAGGAGCATATGCACTCAATGGTGGCAGCCAATACCTGAGAGAATGCTTCCTGGAGCAGATGGTGTGGAAATGCTAGAAATACGAGTCTATACCCACAAGTTAGATATACACAACAGAGTATAAGTCACTCATGATCTGGACTCATAATGCAACAGTATTAAACAAACAAACTACTGTAGAAACCTGCCAAAGCAAAAGTTAGACTGTTATTAATATGTTCAGCCCATACAGTACCTTCAAAACAAATGCCACAGGACACAAGCAGTTTTCAATGAAGATTTTCTGGAGGCAAATAGGGGGTGTTAGTGGTGTACTAAAAATGTACTTACAAGGTTATTCTTTCATAGCTGAAAATTACCCTCTTTGTCTTTTGAGGTTCTAAGATCTCATAGGAAAGTAATTCTTTTTGTTGAAACACCCATTTTCTGGGAACAAGTGCCCATCTTTCCCCTAAAAAAATATGAACACAAAAAAAATTTTTCTTTCATTATGATCTTACCACTGATAGCAGCAATGTACATTCAGATTCTATTTGAAATAAATTTGACAAGAGAGATAAGTTTTCATAGCTAAAAATAGCAGTGACAGTAAAGCTGGTTTGTCAATCACCTTGAGGAGTGTGAAGTATATTGACACTGTTTATTAAATTCAGAATAATATGGACAATAGGCATTTCAGTGCTTATCATGTGCTTAGTAAAGGACAAAGAATCCTATGAACACTTTAGACAAAGAAAGAAGGAAAACTGAATCACACAAGTATAGGACGAGAGAAAGAGGCATAACAGCCAGTGAGTTACTTTTACTTTAATCATTTAATCATTTTAATCAAAGACTTACCCCAACTCAGTTTTCCTTCCTGTCCTAGTCAGGGTTTTTATTCCTGCACAAACATCACGGCCAAGAAGCAAGTTGGGGAGGAAAGGATTTATTCAGCTTACACTTCCACATTGCTGTTCATCACCAAAGGAAGTCAGGACTGGAACTCAAGCAGGTCAGGAAGCAGGAGCTGATGCAGAGGTCATGGAGGGAGGTTACTTACTGGCTTGCTTCCTCTGGCTTACTCAGCTTGTTCTCTAATAGAACCCAAGACTACCAGCCAAGGGATGGCACCACCCACAAGGGGTCCTTCCTCCTTGATCATTAATTGAGAAAATGCCTTACAGCTGGATCTCATGGAGGCATTTACTCACCTGAGACTTCTTTTTCTGTGACAACTCCAGCTTGTGTCAAGTTGACACACAAAATAAGCCAGTACACTTCCTAACATTTGTTTAGTAATGCATACCTACTTTTCATTAAGATGATAAATTCTTGAAGTTACCACCCAGGCCAAGATCCAAGGTTTTGATTTGGCCTACCCAATGTCTAAACCCATCTATCAACTGCTGGACTATGTGAAGGAGCCGTTCCTGTAGATCCAAAGCCAAGTGATCTCCATGACATAGGGCAACAACAGGATGTCTAAGAGGAATCCCTGTGGGGATCCAGCATTGATAGTGTATCAGAAACCAGAGGCCTCACATCAGAGTAATGACTCATTGCAGTGAACTGTGGCACATTACAGCTGCCACAAGATTTTTTTTTTTCTTTTGGGCAGGAGGTTGCAAGGGTGGAGGGAGGATAGAAAGGGATGTAGGTATGAGTGGTATTGTGGTGCATAATGTGAAATTCACAAAGTATCAATAAAAAGTTAATAAAATAGGATAAGATAATGTACTCATGTGGCCAGAAAGATGGCTTGGTACCTGAGGCACTTGCTACTAAACCTGATGACGACCTCATTTCAATCCCCAGAACCCACAAGATAGAAGCAGAAAGCTGACACCTAGAAATTGTCCTCTGACCTTCATATTCATGTCATATGTATGTATGCTAACCCTTCCCAGGTAAGTAAATAAATAAATAAAATGTATGTAAACAGCAGCAAAGCATTCTCATTATTGCAACTAAAAGACCAAATAAACTTTAAAATAGAATGCAGCAAGAGCCTGTTTATCACTCTCAATCACTAAATATCACCTCAAAAAATAATAACTACTAGTTTTTTGGAAAATGTCTTCAGAACTGTAATATGTATTTTAAGACACATCCTTGTAATGCTGTACATGTTACTCATAATGTCTATGAATGAGGCTCTGGCAAGACATTTCTGTGCATGTGCATGTACACTGAACCATCTGTACCTGCACACTCACATACCTGCCCAGCCATGCACCTTCACACTCATGCAACTCACACCCACACACCTGCACACTCACTTCACAGACTTGATAATAACATGAAGAGTTAGTTTGCTGGAAATGATTTGCACAAACTTCTGTTTCTGGTCCTCATGTTTGGTAGATTGTCTGACTATCCATTTGCAGCTACCCACAGTTTTCAACACCACTTCTACACCCCCTTTTCTAATTTCTGTTTTCTAACACTTTTGTTTTTTTCATTATTACCTTGACAGTGTTTGTTGAAGTAATTCTCTTGTGAAGTATTTAGGTTCTTGTAGCTACTTCTATTCCAAGACTAGTTGGGTCCGCCAAAACTGAAAGAGAGGGACTGCACATAGATTTTGGGAACCTGCCCTGAGTTAGTTCTCGTTGGTAAATAAATATGCCACCAGCAAATAGCTGAAGAATAGAGAAATAGGCAGGGTTTCAGTTTTCAGGGCCTGGTACCACAAGGAGGGAAAAGGAAAGAGAGGCACCTTGCCTGAGGTGTGTGCAGGAGAGAGAAGCAGAGCTGCCATGTAAAGAGACCAAGAGAACATGGCCTTGAAGGCTGCACAATTTGATCAAGAGTAGCATAGATGGAACATAGAAATTCATAAGTAGTAACTTGGAATTATTGGTGTGAGGTAGATTCTAACAGCATGGAGGTTAGGCAGTTCCCAGCTATTGTGCTGCTTAGGACGTTAAATTATAAAGTCTATGTGTGTGTCATTCAGGGGCCTAAACCAAAACCACTGTGGATTGTAGCAACCACATGCTAATATATATATATATATATATATATATATATATATATATATATATATATATATATACTACAAGATCCTATTGAGGAAAGAAAATTTTGCTGAATTCTTTTTGTGCTCAACAAACTTCCCTCCAGTGCCCAAGAGAAGCAATAAACATATCAACATATCAGTCTCTAAATCAGTGATTCCCAACCTTCCTAACACTGTGACCCTTTAATATTATTCCTCATGTTGTAGTGACCCTCAATCATAAAATTATTTTGTTGCTATTTCATAACTATAATTTTGCTACTATTACAAATCATAATGTAAAGATCTGTGCTTAAACATCTGTATTTTCTTAGGTGAACTCTCTGTGAAAAGGCTATCCAACTCCCAAGAGGGTCATGGCATATAGATTGAGAACCACTGGTCTAAAAGATGATGTCAGTATGTGGAATACAAGTATAATTTTTGCATAAGCTTAAAAAATGTCATTCAGCTGTGGCCCAATAATCCTCTGTGACTTCCACTCAGGACAACTGATCATGTCAGCAAGAACATTACTTAAAGCTTCTTATTCAGCTGGATTAAGAAGGACCGCTTTCAGGATAGCTTGGGATGACATACTTGAGCTTGAAACTAGCCCTAGCATGTACTCTTTTTACTCTACCTCATTGCTACATGGGTAACTCTCTTCTGGAGCTTGATAAAAGAGTCAACTTTCGGGTGACTTTCCTACCTTTCTGGAAACTCACATTATCTATGTCTTTACCTTTAGTCTTAGGATCACCATCTTGAGGGATAAGAAACACCAGGATGTTCTCTTCTTGGTCTGAGGTACTCCTTGTCTCTTAGTACTTTGGCTTGTGCACACAGGGATATGCAACCACAACTTATTTTCTTGTCATCCAACTTGGTGGTTCTTAGTCTGCATGAAAATCCACATCATGTGCAACAGTTCATGAACTAGCACAACAATTGAGTACTACTCAACCTAAGACAGAATTATTTCACTCTGCTCTACAGAACTGATGATATCACCTGCGTGTTTCTGAACACTGAGATTATAAACGTTAAAGAACAACAGCTTTCGAATTAGCACTGGGATGCGAAACTTCATCACTGGGCCTTCAAGTGGACAGCCATGACCACTACTACCTCTCCACAGCTTCAGTCAGTGGTATAACACCACAGCCACCTAAGCAATAGCATTCTTAACATTCAGTTAAACTAACCTCCTTTGCTGTATTCCACAGTTGTATGCCACACTTCAGTTTTCTTTATAGTAGGTCAATTATGGTTTTTTTTCTAGTTATGCAAAGCGAACTTTATTTCTTCTATACATGACAACATATTTCTCTAAGGAAGCTTTATTTCTGCTATACAGAACAACATTTAGTTCTAGGAAACAGTTACTATATTAATTTTTCCGTTAAGGTCAGACAAAAATACATGTCAGCCCATTGTATTTAGTATTTTCTAAACTAACTCAAAGCCGTTCTTTGTTTCTGCTTGAGAAGGCTTGTCAGGCATTTCTTCTATATTTACAATATCTTTCAGATTCTTACCCATTCTGTTGGGCAAAATCTTTCCATGTCATATGTCTTAGCAACCAGTGAACTCTTGTTTTCGTCTCCCTTCCTCTCTATGATAGCACAGATTGGCCTTGAACTCTCAAGCGTTCTATTCTTGCCTCCAGAATACTGAGATTATAGGCATACTGAAACTTTCTATGTGGACCCGGCTGTCCTTGAACACACTGCCTCTTCCTCACAAGTGCTGAGATTAAAGATGTGCACTACTACATCTGGCCTGAATTTATTCTTCATGACATTTATTATTTTAATTCCTATTTCTGTCTTGTTTCAGAATATTTATTTGTGTTATTTTTCTTAATGTTAAATTTTGTCCCAATTTGATTCTTTTCTAACTGAACAACAACAATAAAAGTATTAGCTCTAAATTATCTTTAGATTAATATTTAGGTGCTAACCATTCTTTTCTATAGATACCAAAAGTTCTTGAAAACTTCTGACTATACTAACTAGAGGGAAATTTGCTTGGATTTTAAGTTGGTACTATAACATCAGTTTCCTTTGTTCCTAAGTTTTTAGCTTGTTTGCTTGACTCTCTCTCTTCATTCTGAGGTTTTCCTTGGTATTTCATACTCTCAGTTTTCCACTCTAAATGAAGAATGACTAAACCAAAGGCAGATAGACCAGCACACAGAAGTCCCTGACATTTCCCTAAAATTCTCAAAAACAAAACAAAACAAAAACAAACAAACAAACACATGGTTACTTTCTCCCCTACCAGTAAATACATTCCTGACAGTCCTCCTTTTTAAAGTACAATGCTGGACAGTAATGAGTTTGGTAGATTGTGGTCCTCTCTGAGCATACTATTACAGGTTGGTAATTTGGCAAAACTTTATACCAGTCTTCTCTAGATGTCCTTTAGCAGTCACATTGGGAGAATGTCTGCTTTAACTGCTCACATCCGTGCATAATTCTTTTTCTTTTTCTATTCCTTTTTTCATTGTCCTGAAAACTTTCATTCAGTTTATGTTCTTGAACATTTGCTATCCATTTTCTTTTGCCCAGAGTCGATATCGTCTTCATCACCTCTTGGTTATGGTTTTCCATACACATTTACTATTTATTCCTTTGGTTCTTAGGACAGAGGACAAGTAATATGTGTCCCATTAACTATTCTAAGCCGAAAATCCAAGTTATAAATAATAAACTCATAAAGGAAAACAATCAAATTATTTGAAAAAATTTTAAAGGCAGGGAAGTATGGTGCCTAAATGGGTAAAGCAGATGTAGTTTAGTTACTAGAGCCCAGAATGGAAAGAAAGAGCTCATCCCAGGGTTTTCTTCTGATCCCCAAACATGCACTGTGACATTCCTGTTCCCAAATTCATACCAAACAAACAAAAACACACACACTATAAATAATATTTTTAAGTTAATATTTACTTGATAAACAGATTGGCCAATTGGTCAACCATTTCTTTCACAAAGAACGGCAGCAGGCCACAATAGATAAAACACAAATAGCAAAAATTATTTTATTTGATAGAGAATATTCTAGTTAATATCTAGTCAGTATAACCTTGCTAAAGTTCCTGCCTTCTTTAAAGAAAAGAAATCTGTCAGAGAAGAAATTGTTTCAGATGTGTTCACTGATGCCTGCTGTGAGCTCAATACCCAACATTTTAAACCTAATCATAAAATGTATCCACTTTGTATTTCCAGTGTAGCTGGAAATTAATTTTATCACATTGATTTTCTATTAAAATTCCATGATTTCTTATTAATGTCAAAATATGTCCCTTTACACTTCAATGAATGTTACTAATTTTCAAGGCAATTGATACAGAGTTTTACAGGACAGTGCAGAGACGGTATGTTACCCTGTATGTTGGCTTGCATGTACAATTTCTATCCCACTTGCTTTTGAGAGGCCAATCATCTGTAATTTAGCAGAGATTGTAGTGTTGGAGCTTTTCGTAGATCCCATTTCCCTTACTTTTGAGAGTGCTTGTCTACTTGATAAAAGGAATAAAAAGGAGAAGAAAAGAAAGAGATATCTCCTATCTTTTCTTAAATTCCAAAGAGCAGATGGTACTGACTGATTTCCCCTCACACAGCTCCTGATGGGTGTCAGTCAAGGGTCTCAAGACAATGCTGCTAAAAGGATTTGACTTTTGCAGCTTTGATATCAACTATCTTGTCCAAGCATCCAGTTAATATAAGTATAGGCAGATCTCAGTGGGCCTGCCAGTTCAGTATTGGCTTATACTTGGTGACAATAAAATATGTTCAAAATCAAATGTGCCCTTGAAATTTCCATATGGTTTTGTCTACATGGAGTAAGTGGACATACTCTCTCTCTCTCTCTCTCTCTCTCTCTCTCTCTCTCTCTCTCTGTCTGTCTGTCTCTCTTTCTCTCTCTCTCTCTCTCTCTCTCTCTCTCACACACACACACACACACACACCTCTCTGTTCCTCATAGCCTTCTTCAGTTTAATTTTCATGTAATTTTTAGTATAAAATAAGACTTGGTGGAGGGTTTGGCTATAATCCTTTTACCTTCTTAATGCTTTTCATGATAGATCTCCTTCCTCTTCTACTACTAGTCATTGCCACTGTGTCTAGTTAGACTGTGGCTCTCCATCAAATATAAGGATCCCTTCCTGGATAATCACATCTCCAGCCTCTTTCTCTTCTCATACAGGGTGAGGCAATGCATGTGGAAAAAAAAAAAGTATGGGTTGAAATAAATATGCAGATAAAATAATCCTTACACTCTGGAATGCTCCTGCAGCTATCGATGTCCATGTAACCCAGTTCAGCTAATTAAATCCAAGTTGCTACCCTCTGAATCTAGTGTGCTGTGACACTTTTCAAAGCAGTGAAGGAGGCATGTATGTTGGGCCCCCTTTGTGTCTTTGCCCTTCTTCCTACCCAGAACAGAAAGACAATGCTAGGAAGTTTGTCAGCAACCATGAGAATGAGAACAAATGTGAAGTCAGAAGGGAGGAACTGTCTCAGCCCTAAGAGACTAAGCAGGAGAAAAGCCAGGACCTGGGTATTATGACACTAAAAAGCAGAGTCCTTGAAGGTGGATGGTATATTCCTCCCTGAAGCTGACAGCAAGGTGAGCACATCAAGGGAAGCAAGCTAAGCGTGGATCCTGCCTGACTTCTTTGCACTAAGGAGGTTTTGTTTTTGTTGGTCCCCTGTTGTTCAGCATCCACAAAAAAGGTCTCCCTGCATAAGGCATCCAGTTTTCTTGGGGACACTGAGTTCCCTAAGCTGAGGCAACAGTTTTGAACAAGCGTTCTTGTCCCTTCAAGGCACCAAGTCTAACTAGTGGAGCAGAGAATTAAAGCACATGTCACCATGCCTTACAGGGCTGACAGACTCACCCGTAGAGCCCTTTAATGTGGGAACCATCTATCTGAGTCGCCTTTTGGATGAGGAAAGAAACTCATGAACAAGTGTCAAAACTTCCCACAAGAGGCTTAGTCTGTCCAAAGGACAAACAACAGACGCTCCAAATGCCAGTCTCTCCTTTTTAATTAGAAGCACATGATGATAGCCACTTCTCTAGAACTGACACCCTTCCTTTGCTTGAAAACGCTCCCTTACAGGAAAAAGGGTGTTTTGTTTCTCTTCATTGGGGGATAGAATTCCTTCTACCTATATGCTGACCAACAAGATAATATCATGTGCACTTACATAATACCCCAAGCCATTAATGTCAGGCTGCTCATCTGATAGAACTTTGCTATTTCTCTTGATGTAAAAGTAGTCATTAATTGTTTTTGAAAAATGGGACTGATTGCCACCATATTACAAATAATTAGTTTCTGGACCTGAAAAGATGGCTCAGAGGTTAGATGCACTTGTTGCTATTCCAAAGATCCTGTGTTTGATTCCCAGCTTCCATATAGCAGCTCATAATAATCTTTAACTCTAGATCTAAGGGATCCAATATCTTCTTCTGGCCCCTGAGGGCAATAGTCATACAAGTGGTATACAAGTGGTATACAGATATACATGTAGGCAGAATACTCATACACTTAAAAAGATGTTTTTAAAAGTAATTATTCTCATTAACCAAAATGTTGTATTTAATAGGAAATAGGTCTCTGTGATCTTCTTATCAGAGTAAATCTTTCCAGAGTTTGGTCCAGGAACCAAACTAAGTGAACCCTTGGATTTTGTTAACACTGTAGTGTTTGGTTTTTATTTTAATTATTTTACTTATTGTTATTGTATTCTGTGATATGCATGTGAATTTGGGAAAGGAGGCATGTATGTAAATATGGAGGCTAGAGAACAAATTTTAGTACTTAGTCTTCCTTTTTACAGCAGAATCCTGCTTTGCTCAGGGTTCTCTAGAATCACAGAACTTATGGAAGGAGTCTCTTTATAGTATATATGAATATTAATGTATTATATATTTATATATAATATAGTTACCTACTTAGTATGTGTGTGTGTGTATGTGTGTGTGTTTTTTCCTTTCAAATAGCTACACTCTCTAAAGAGGGAGTATTCAAATCTAATGGGGACATTCTTATTAAAACCACCATAGATAGTCATATCCAAATGGAGCCAAAAACTCAGGCAAAAATAAAATGCTTCCATGTGTTACAGGGAATGACCTCACACTGAGACTCTTGAAAAGACTAGTGAAATCTTACTGAGTAAGGACAAAGGAGTCATAGGCATATACATGGCAGTATATATGAATTTATTGGAATGACTCACAGGCTGCAGTCAAAATAACCCAGAAATGACCTCCTGTGAATGGAAAATCCAAGAATCTAGGAGTTACTCAGTCACATGAATGTGGAGTTTCAGCTGCTCTTCTGTACTGGAATCTTGAAGAATTAGGATTCAGTGCCAGTGAAGAAGAAGATATGATGGCAGAGTAGAGATACTCAGGTGAAGAATGAATGAACCCTTCCTCTTCCACTATTCTTATATAGGCTTCCAGACAAAGTTTGGTCCAAATTAAAGATGTGTCTCAAGATCTGTATCTAAAGCATGTGTCATCTCACTTCAAGACTCAGATCAAAAGCTTGTGTCTTCCATCCTCTAATCCTGGATCAAAGGCATGTAGTCCTCCAGGCTTAAGGTCCTGAATACAGGTGTGTCCTCCATTCTGAACTCTAGCTCAGTCCAGATACAGTCAAGTCGTCAAGTAAAACTCATCGTCACAGACCCAGAGATCAAACACAGGTAATTCAAATCACTTAGCAAAGGCAATTGCCCTATGAGCTGTCTCACTGGCCCCTAGGAAGGTAGTTTCAGCAGACAGCATGGGTAAGGAATATTTATATCTGGTCATTATATATTTTAAAGATGAAAACCTTTCCAATTAGGATGCAATAATAGGATGTGAAATTTAGCTGCAGTTTTCCTCAGTTTATTAACATTTCTTCACATTAAGGTAGGTTCCTTAAATAAGATGAAGAGGCCTTATGAAAATAAGACATGGTGACTTATGCCAGTGCCCTAGAGATAGAGCTGTGAACAATTAATATACATTTACAAATTTATCTAGCTACTCATTAAAGCATCTGTTCTGGCAACCTTGTCAGTCAAGGATTTTTTTTTTCATTTAATCTACACCATCATATTTGATGTGTGTGGTATTCTGTTATATTTCCTTTTTTCCATTGCTTTTAAGAATCACCTCTTGCCTATTTTTCTTTACTCAGTAAGACTTCACCACTCTGTTCATGCTTCTCCGTCTGAGGTCATAATATATGGAACTATTTTCTTTTGCTTGAGCTCTTTGGCTTCATTTGGATATGACTATCTGTGGTAGTTTGAATAAGAATGGTCCCATAGGCTTATAGATTTGAATTCTTCATCCTTAGAGAGTGGAAATATTTGAAAAGATTAGGAAGTGTGGGTATATTTGAAAAAGTGGGTCACTGAAATTACAAAAGCCCAAGTCAAACCCAGAGTCGCTTTCCTCTTGCTGCTTATGGATCCATATGTAATATTCTCAACTACTTCCCCAGGTCAGCCTGTATGCTGTTATGTTCTTTACCATGATGAAAACAGACTAAATATCTGAAAATACAAGGCAACCCAAATTAAACACTTTCTTTTTTAATAAGAGTTGTTATGTGTGGTCTTGGTGTCACTTCAACACAATACAATGACAAAGACACTATCATACTTACTTCTTCTGAGATTTTTCATTCTCTCCCTTCTACCACTGCTTCTAAGTATGTCTTGCTAGTTTATTTCTCAAATGGATCTCCATTCTGATTTTGCAATGCTATTTCCACCACTTCTTCAAAATTAATGTTATTTATCTTGTTCTACTGGATATATCTCCAATATATCCAATAATATACTTATGAAGGAACCTTTCTAATAGAAGACGATACTTCCTGCTCTGGATCCAGCTTGTATTTGCTCTTCCATTTCTGCATGAGATCACTTGCATTGTGCACCATTACCCTCCAGTCACAGTTTCCTTTCTATTCTCATCTCTTTAAGTCTTTTGGTCCCATGCAGAAAAAAATAAAAATCCACAAAACTTCAGTTCTCTGTCATCTTCCTCTTCCTTGCTCTTCTTGGCTGAGAAGAACAACTGCTTTTGAGTTTACACAGTACTCCATGGGACTGAATCCCATGAGAGTTGGGATAGGAGTTTTACAGTGCTGCAGATTAAAATATATTACCTTTTCACATAACTCTAGAAGACTTATTACTCTCTTCTTATACTGAGAACAACAATACATAAGTCATACACATGAAATTCTCAGAAGAACTAAAGGTAAACTAACAAAAATCATAAACTATAGATATTTATAATTAAAATTTATATAACTTTTATTAATTTTATTTTGATAATTTTATGTATCTACATAATGCATCCTGGTTTATTTATTTTTATTTTCTCCTTAGGGTATCAGTCTCTGGTTCCTGTGTGCTAGGTAAGGACTCTATCACTGAGCTATGCCCTCAGCCTTCCATTCTTCTAGGATCTCCCATTTATATGCCAAGGCCTTTCCTTGAAATCGAGCATGTGCCTAAGATCACTTAGGACACACATTGGTTACAAGTACTCAACAGTGGACTTTTATGGCATGTACAATGCCAAGAGTTATCATTAAAATTTCCTACTGGCAAAATTAAAATGTTCATAAATTGATAATGAGGTGGAAAGGTTTGGTTTGTACCTAAAATAGTATTTCAAAATGGAATGAATATATGCAAGGGAGGCATATATGCAAGGGAGAAACATCAGGCATTTCAACCAAATACTCCAAGTTAAAGTTGAGTAGTTTAAAATAGCTCACCAAGTGGGAGAGTATACTTAGAACTCAATTTATTTTATTATCTCATTTTGTCTTTCAAAAATGTGTTTATCAAAAATGATTTAAGATGCAGGTTTTATATAATAAGGATTGGTGGGTGTTTGACATTGGCCATACCAACACTCCACAATAGGCAGTATAACAGAATATTAATCAGAGAACTTCAATTGTAAATTCATTATAAATGTAATAAATATCACCATGAACCTATAGGTCAGAATAAATAGTAATATCTTATGGTAGATAAATTAGGATGCAATAAGAAACTCTGGACAAGAAGCATGTTGCCATGGCAACCTTAATGTTCTCAAGCCCCTTTTTAAGTCTCTGCAGGCTTGGTAGGCTTTTGGCATTTAACTTCCTTCTCAGGTTTTTATTTCATAAAAATAAAAGTCCCTTCACTGCTAAGCCCTAAAATGTGACAATGAAAATCTGTTCCACAGTCTTCTGAGATCTGCGTTAGTAATGCAGCCTACTTATTACCCCGTGGTATAAAAGACAACTTAATTGAACTGGAGAGAGAAAAGAAACAGAAGCATGATCAGGCTAACTTAGAGTATTTCCTTCCATGTTAGATTCACTAGAAGGATGTGGAAGAATTTTAGTTCCAGGTCACACAGATGACAAAAAGAGAAAAGAAACAGAAGCATGATCAGAGTAACTTAGAGTATTTCCTTCCATGGTAGATTCACTAGAAGGATGTGGGAGAATTTTAGTTCTAGGTCACACAGTTGACAAAAAAAGACTCCTTAAAGCCAAGTGTAAAAGCACTCAGTGGTGCTTTGTTAGTATACTCCTAATGTCCATATTGTTTGAAAGTGGAAAAAGTACAGACTAGTTCAACTACCAAGTGAGTTGAATGTACCAAGTCAAGCATAAAAACTACTGTATCCTAAATTTGTAAACTGTATTTATCTTATTCCCTAATCAACTCACAGATAACACGGCCACTTACATACCTGGTAAACTGAGACTTAATGAGGCTTAATCAACATCTGCATTGTGAATCTTATCTGCATTGTTTGTGCTGTTGATCTTCTTCCTCCCTATCCAAACACTCAGTAACAAACCTCAATAAGGGTTGACTCTTTCTTAGCCTGCTTGAGTTCCAGCACTGAAGGTTTGGTCAGAGGAAATACACTCTTTGATGAAAAAAATGTACATTATTAAAGTACATTATTCCTTGATGAAGCAACCTGCCACATATAAATGAGACCCTGCTCTCCTTCCCCATAGGCATCTAGAATTCTTCTTAAAGCCATCAATGCAATGTGTTCCTTCCATCACTAAGGCTGAGGGTAAGTAGAATACTTTGCAAAGGCTTTCTCAATTATGCAAGTTTTAGTAAGGATGTATCATTTCTGACTCATGGCAGTTGGAATATATACTGTGTGCTTTCTATTTGTTATTCTGTCCATGTTGTATAGGGAAATATTATGCAAGGGAATTAGGGCTCCCAAGTAATTTTTTGAGAAATGGATCCTAAATTTGAAACTAACAAAGCATAGCGGGCTCTCTGTATGTATTCACCAAGAGGAAACAAAATGAAAACAAGAGTAGGGAAGCCTGCATCTCTTTCTTGAGTTCTTAGTCACATGGACTGTTAAGCTTTGTTTCAAATCTCCTAAACTGTGACTCTTGAAAGCTCCATTGAGAAAGTGTGCTGGCTTCTTTACACTAAAGAACAACACATCTATTTCCATAAAACAAGATACAAGTTACCCAGTGAGTTACACTGAATACAGATAAAATGATTGACTACCAAATTGCTTACCATGTAAAATAATAGTGTCTCTAAGGAAGAAATTTGAATAGATTGCTACACACACATGCACACACACACACACACACACACACACACACACACACACACATATTGGATTTATCCCTAAAGTGTTTGTCGACCTAAAACATACCTTAATTAGAAAATAAACAACACAAACCAAGGTTACTTGGCACCATCAGAACCCAATTTTCCCAACATAACAAGTTCTTGACACACCATTACAGCAGGAAAGCAAGATTCAGATATAAGATCACTTCTCATGATGATGCTACAGGACTTTAAGAAAGACATGAATAGTACCCTCGAAGAAATACAGGAGTATACAGGTAAACAGCTAGAACCCCTTCAAGAGGAAACAAAAAAATACCTTAAAGAACTACAGGAAAACACAATCAAACAGGTGAAAGAAATGAGCAAAACAACCCAGAATCTAAAAATGGAAATAGAAACAATAAAGAAATCAGAAAGAGAGACAAGCCTGGCCATACAAAACCTAGGAAATAAATCAGGAGTCATAGATGCAAACATCACCAACAGAAAACAAGAGATAGAAGAGAGAATCTCAGAGGCAGAAGACACCATAGAAAACATTGACACAACAGTCAAAGAAAATGCAAAAAGCAAAAAGCTCCTAACTCAGAACATCCAGGAAATCCAGGATGCAACGAGAAGACCAAACCTAAGGATAATAGGTATAGAAGAGAGTGAAGATTCCCAATGTAATGGGCCAGTAAATATCTTCAACAAAATTATAGAAGAAAACTTCCCTAGCCTAAAGAAAGAGATGCCCATGAACATACAAGAAGCCTACAGAACTCCAAATAGACTGGACTAGAAAAGAAATTCCTCCTGTCACATAATAATAAAAGCACCAAATGCACTAAACAAAGAAAGAATTTTTTAAAGCAGTAAGCGAAAAAGGTCAAGTAACATATAAAGGCAGGCCTACCAGAATTGTACTAGACTTCTCACCAAAGACTGTGAAAGCTAGAAGATCCTGGGAAGATGTCCTGCAGACCCTACAAGAACACAAATGCCAGCCCAGGCTACTATACCCAGCAAAACTCTCAATCATCATCGATGGAGAAAACAAGATACTCCATGACAAAACAAAATTTACCCAATATCTTTCCACAAATCCAGCCCTACAAAGGATAATAGATGGAAAACACCAACACAAGGAACAAAATTATACCCTAGAAGAAGCAAGAAAGTAATCTTTCAACAAATCCACACAAACCTAATTCCATCTCTAACAACAACAATAATAGGAAGTCACAATTACTTTTTCTTAATATCTTAATATGAAAATTAATATTACAAACATATTCTAATCGACTGAAATCCAAAAATATGAGGAATTAGAAATTTGTTGATTGTCATCCAATGGTCTCTCTAGTAATTGGAGAAATAGGTCCAATATTGTACAATCTATATATACTTTCAGCTTGTTTGTTCATGACAGTATCTAGCTGTGTACAGCATAAGGGTCTTGAAATCTTTCTTCTCCTATCTTAGCCTCTCTATTAGTAGTATTGTTTATTTCATGTTTTTACACTATACAATGGTTTTCAGAACAGCTTATATATTTCAAAAGTATTTATATACCCAAGGAAACAGATGATTAACTAGGGATGTGGCTTATAAGAGAAAAACAAGAGTGAGACTGAATGCTTTGTTTGACATTTGTAACTCTCCTATCAAGTTTGAAGAAGAGGACTTTATAAGTTACTCTTTCTCTGAGATGAATGCTTTTCCAAATTATCACAGCCAATGAACCAGATTTTACCCTCACCTAATATCTGTAACACCCTCCAAGCAGAACCATTGTTCATTGAAATGGTTGGTGAATGACTTTATGGATAGATCATCTTAATACACATACCATTTCTTAAATTAATATAATCTGTTCTCTGTGGGCTGAGAATAAAGTCACTCACTCAAGTCAAATAGCTTTGACCATAGCAGGAAGTCTATATCTAAAAATCGTACCTACAATTCATTTCTTGGTGCAGCAGAACTGTCAACTCTCAGCTTAGCTATGATGGAGGTAAAATTCTTTGGTGATGTGAGGGTCATTGAAGTACAGCCTTATTACAATGAACTCCAATGTCTAAAAATTGTTCTTACTTTTGGCTTGTACCAAAGTAAGAGCCAAGATTTTAAACTCTACTAAATATAAAACAAACAAACAAAAAGACTTTATATATTTATGTTCATTTAAGAAAATACTAGTAGTGATGTATTATTTTGAAATGTACAGTTAATATGTTTAGAGTTATTAAAAATTTATATTGAGAAAAATGTATTTTCACTATTGCTGTAGATGAGCATCTACATAAGACTGTTAAATTGATTGTTGTTTTATATCAAGCAACTTTTATAATACTTATTTTTATTGGTATAATATTTTATAAATTTTAAGGAATATGACAAAAAAGATATTGTAAGTATTGAAGGGTGTTCTCTGGAAGGAATTGGGGTACTAAAGGGAAACAAGAATGTGATTTAATTCTATTTACTTAAAATATGGTTTATAAATGTTAACAAATTAAGATACATTGAAATCATGTAACTTTTCTCATCATAATGCAATAAAAGTTAAAAAGAAAAAAAAAGAAAAGAAAATCAAATGCACCGTTAAGATCCTAATAGTTTTTTCTAAAAATCTAATTGGCTATAAATATAGATTCACATTTATTGCTTAGAATAATGACTCCATCCATAAGGACATTCTTGGAGAACTGGCTTAAGAAACAGCTAAGGATCTAATCAGTTGTCTAAGTCATTCTTATTTTGACTACGTCAAAGATCTTCTTTGGTTAGGACTTACCACATGTAAAATTTATATAGCATTTTAAACTGGGGACAATTTTTAAAAGTCCAGTTAAATCAGAGATTCTTGAGTGGGACAGGATGTCTCTGAGGTTAAGCATGCATTTGCTTTTTCAAAGAATTCCTGTGTAGCTCTTAATACCCTGTCAACAGTCTCTTAACTTCCTGTCTTCCAACTCCAGGGTATCTAACACCCTCTTCTGGCCTCTATGAGTATTTCCCATGCATTTGGCATTTATTTACAAAGATCTGTACACTTAAATTAATAATAACAATAATAATAATAATAATAATAATAATAATAATAATAATGTCTTTATTTTTAAATTTGCAAGTAATGCTTGTATTATATCTCAGGCTCACTTCAAGAGATGTATGTTCATGGCTTTTGGGCTTATTTTCTCACTTTACCTTGAGCTGTTATTTAAGTACAAAGTGTTACTTTATATCTCATATACATTTGCTATTTAATTGCAGTGAGAAATATTTCACATGGATGTATTTTATTTCCATGTGAACATGCCTACCATCAATCTTAATTCATTTAAGATTGTTTAGAAACTTGGTTTCTTAAAGGACTATTCTAAAAATATATGAGTAAAAGAGGCCAAAACTAAATTAAAACAGAATTTTTCTCACAAGCTAATAGAAGGGAATCATTTAAAAATATATAGATGAAGATCACAGGTTGATACCTTGTGTCCGATTTTAACTGCATGTCAACTCAGGCACCAAAACCTCCATCATTAAATGACTGCGCTTGGCTCAGACCAGATATACCGTGATTATAGCAACTCCTAATGCAAGCTTTCTCAGTGGGAAACAAATGACCAGCAAGCAATTACCACTGCTGTGGGTCCTCTCCTTGCAACTGTTAAAGCTCTGAGAGGGCAGATTTCCCCAAAAGAAGAGTTGCAGCTCTGAGGAAAAAGATATCCTGGCAGATATAGTTGTCTCCTGAGAGGCTCTGACAGTACCTGACTAGTACAGAAATAGGGGTTCACAGCCATCCATTGGACTGAGTACAGAGTCCCCAAGGAAGGAGCTAGAGAAAGGACCCAAGGAGCTGAAGGGTTTGCAATCCCTTAGGACAAACAACAATATGAACTAACTAGTGCTCTCAGAGCTCCCAGGGACTAAACCACCAACCAAAGAGTACACATGGTGGGACTAATGGCTCCAGCAGCATATGTAGAAGAGGATGGGCAAGTTGGTCATCAATGGGAGGAGAGGCCCTTGGCCCTGTGAAGGTTCTATGCCCCAGTGTAGGGGAATGCCAGGGCCAGGAAGTGGGAGAGGGTGGGTTGGTGAGCAGGGGGAGGAGGGAGGGAACAGGGATTTTGTTTGTTTGTTTGTTTTTGTTTTTCTTTTCTTTTTTTCTCTTTTTCGGAGGGAAAACTGGGAAAGGAGATATCACATGACATATAAATAAAGAAAATAGCTAGTAAAAATAATTAACAAAAAAGAATACTATGAATTCACAATACACAACAAACATCACAAAAGAGATTTGTTGGGAAAGACATAGAGGGTGGCTACCTCTGATGTGACAAGAAGCAGCAAGGGCTGAACAGGAATCAGTCTGTATATAGCATTTTTTGGAGAGTAGAGATTTTCAGGGTTGCCTGTGATTGATGGGATTTTGTGGTCTGATCTTGGGGCAAGCTCAAAGATTGGTAGGATTTTGAGCTCAGGGATAGGTTGGTTTTCAAAACCTGGAAGAGAGTTCAGACATTTTACCCTACACTCTGAATGAATATATGAACACCATGTATATGATATTCTGGATTTCAAGTTGCCTAAAAGATTCTTTCAACCATACCACTATTTATTTGGCTATCATATTGCTTTTAAAAAGTGTCTTTGCACATGCTGGTATTCAAGTGGAACAAGTCTGAGTGGGTTATACTGAATGTTGAGTGAAGGATGGCATGTATGAACAAGCTGCACATCAGTGAGAGATGCTCAGACATGCTTTAGATTCTCAAACTCCTTGGAAATATGTTAGTTAGAAACTATTTATCAGGGCTGGAAAAATGGCTCAGCCATTAAAGGCTAGGCTCACAACCAAAAATATAAGAAACTTTTTATCAAGTGTTTCAGAGATGAGATATAAAAGTAATAAAAAAGTTGACTGTCTTATCCTTGTTTGAACAACTCGTTATATTTCTTAACAATTTTGTGGAGCCTTAGAAAGTATTGACACAAACTTCAAATGGAGAATGTGAAAAGAAAAAGAGACTTGTCAGTAGTTACCTATGGTCGTTGTCAAAACTCCTTTAAGACCTTTGGTTCCATTTAGTTGAAACATTGGGAATGAAACCTTAGAAGTAATAAGACAAGTTTTAGAAATCTAGCTTTTATATACTGACTCTGAAAAAGGCAAAAAGCAACTCAGGTACAAGGGCTTATTTTGGCTCACAGTTTCATTGGGTCCACCATGGTTTGGAAAGCTGACAGTGGGAGTGTAAGGTCACACTGCAGGCATACAAAACAAAAAAAGATCATTGCTGGTGCTGGGATCAATTTCTTCCTTTTTCTTTCATATTTAATACAAGACCTCAGTCATGAGGTGAAACCATGCACACATTCCAGAGTGTATCTTCCCTCTTCCACTGACTTCTCTAGGAATACCTCACAAAGATACGCGACCTAGGGAATTCTAAATGTAGTCAAATTGACAATTAAAATTAAACATCAGAGTCCAGTATTGCTTACTACAGAAAATAAATGAGATAAAGAATGTGAAATACTTTAAAAGTTGCAATGTATCTTAAAGGAATTCTTGAAATTCTATTCAATGATGATCTAGAGAACTCTCATAAGGAAGTAAATGCAGTAAGACTTCACTAAGAGGCAAGAGTGTGAGCCTGGTGTTATCATGTAGCATGACTTCTTTACATCAATAAACTTGGCAAATAAGTGATAGGTTTGACAAATAACCTCTTCCCTTCACAGTTGTGCTAATCTACATTATAGCAATTTCTTTCTCCTGGAAAAGCCCCACGAATACATAGTCATTAAAACAAAAGAACAGAAGTCTAGTGGAAGCATCCTTAAAGAACCCCACACTGCAGCCCCAGGAGAAATAAGCAGGACAAAGCAAAACTGCTTCCTCTGTCTACACTTTCTGGTCTTGCTAAAAAGCCTAATTCCTGGCTCATATCATATCACATTCAGGTCTGTTTTATTTTTTTCCAGTGTTCCACATTTCCCAGTATTCCCATTGACTTGCCATTGTCTAAACTCCCTCTCAGTGGACTACTTAATGTTTTTGCTGATTTGGAACAAATATTATATTGGATTCTTTTATTCTAGAGGAGGGAAACCTTGATCCCACAAGTAATTTCCTTAGTCATTTAATTTGATCTGGGAATTACTGTGTTTGTGGTGGTAGTTGGATCATGAAATCAGAGCTTATTATTTGAGAGTGTAAATTTGTATATGAGCTACCTGGTAGTGAGTGAAATATCTCTCTTCTGCCCCTTGTTAAGTTGATGCAACCAAGTCAACATCAGGTTTATATAAGCCTCTTTCATTTTATCACACGTACACAAGAAAACCCTTGAAAAGATAGTATATGATGATGACAACAAGAAAATAATGTTATTGAGAAATATGTAAAGAAATGTTCTTTTTCCAAAATGAAAATGGCTTATGTTCAAAAGGAATGAAACTAAACGATGGATGAACTCCAGTAACAGAAAGCAAGTTCGGGAACATGGTCGTAGGGAGAGACATCTAAAGCACACCGAGGAAAGTACTGCTGACCTTGTCATGCCCTCATTGTGATGGACACATGCTCTTTAAAAATGGAATTAGTTGGATTTTACCAAAGTTTAAAAAATAAATAGATAGATAGATAGATAAAAACCAAGCAAAAACCTTTCGAATTTAATATTCTTAATTTTTAAAAAGAAATTTTTTAATCACTTAGATGATTTATTTTTCCATGTTTACACATACCAATTCTTATTCTCTGGTTTATATATTTAGATACTACTCCTTGAAGTCATTTACTGACTAACTGACTTGAATAAACTTTGGATATTGAGTTATCTTTCTATAAATAACAACCTTTACTTTATATGAGAAAATTTTCATTGAGGTGCATACAATGACATTTTTGATTCTCTTAAAATGCTCTTTACATTAAACTCAATATTTTACTAGAAACTGAAAGAAGCATAAAATATAAACCCATGACAAAACCATAAAATAGATAATTATTCAATGATAAAAAGTAAATGGGAAAAAACAAATAAATTACTTGTACACGTAACCACATGAATGGGCTGCAATGCATTAAGTGACAAAAGGTAAACTTCACAGTCTACAAAGTGCATTAGCTTTGTATGAGACTCATATGATATTGAGGAAAACACAAGACTCTGAAGCCAACACTGACCATTGGCAGCAATTTGGGAGTTGGGGTAGGAGTACCTAGTAGGACAGAGAAGATATTGGGGTATTGATGGTACTGTTATAGATCATGTGTTGTTTACAGAATGATATGCATTTTTTATGTAAGCATGTTTATATAATTAAAAATATTGTCATTGCAGAATATAAGCTATACCTTAATGTAAATTAAAATTGTGCTCAATGTATGAATTTATTGCATAACACTTCGCATGTTCCACATTTTTCTTAATGGCCTAGTGTATCTGTCAAGCAGAAAAAAAGACAAGCAGTCCCCCCCCCAAAAAAACAAACAAACTTCACAAATGCTAAACATTGCATATAACCTAGCAATTACTTTTATTTTGGAAGGGGTTTGACCCACCCTGACCTTCCGTATTGTTGCTTGCTATAGACTGACACATTTACCCTAATCTGATGCATTTATGTGCAGAAATATCCTGAATTGCATGGTTTGTCTGAGGACTCCAATGCCTTCCTTTTCAATTTTTATTGTGCTTCTGTTTACTGAAGGTCAGTTATATACAAAATAAAGATTTAGTTCTTATCAACTTACTTTAAATAATTTAAGTTCACATATCAGTGAAAAAGGTCAGAGATGGAATAAATTAGACAGACCTAAACAAGACCTTAAACATAAAGATGGACCAAAAATCACAAATACACACACACACACATGCACACATGCACACACGCACACACACAGAAGCAGAGAGAGAGAGGGGTGAACAGAGTAATTGTCTCAGATGCTAACAAAATCATTTTACCTCTCCCAAACAGTGTTGAGTTCATTGAGAGGCATAGGAAGGCAGCTGGAGAGGAAAGCAGGAAAACGGCTCATCTCATAACCCACTATTAGATGAAATAATGAAAGATCCTCATACATCCATAGGGAAATAAACAAGATCTTGCAAATCAGTTCTCTGTGCATAAGCCTTTGGTGTCTGGAGGAGAACCTTTCTCTGCTTTATGAGAACCATACTTAAATCCCTCAGGCTTTTGCTTTCTTACCTGGAACACATTGGCCTTGGTACCACCTTCTTTCTGTTCCTTAAGGCCAATATCCTTTCTGTCTATTCAGTTCTAAGTAAAATTAACCTAGGTTTGTTTGCCTCACATTAATATTGTTTAGAGCTGTGCAGCCAACCTGAAATAAAGATACAGAGATGTTTAATTTTGTCTCCTATTAATATTCAGTTTTCTTCAGTTCTTTATAGGAAAAGAGACAAACAAACAAACATCGATAACAACAATAGCACGTTTACTACTTTAAATGATTCCTTTTCATTGAAGAAATTTACTTTCTTTCATTTGACTTTCTTCCATAGGCTCTCAGCATTTCCCAACTCCTGCTCCTTCACTGCCGTTTTTAAACAACTGTATGCAACTTCTTAAAGGCACATGAATCTATTTTAAATCTATTTTTCTAGCTACAGTTACAGCTCAAGAAGGAGGCAGAGTTATTACATACAGATGAACAGGGAGGCATAATTTATGGTCAGCAGCCACATTAAGGAGAAGAGTTTAGCTCATCTGGGTAGGAGCAGACTCTGTAGAGAGTGGTCTTGAGGATCTCTCTGACAGCAGAAAGCTATTGTGCACATACTATCAACAACTGCACATTGACCAGATCTTTGCCATCCCTCTTATGGGAGCATGGCTTTGGCATTCCTATGGGGCTGATGCTTCTTGGTCTTTGACCTGGCCATGTCCTTCACTTACTCAAGGATTCCTCTACTCCACACAACTAAGAAAAACAGAAATGTTGAGTGCTGTTCACTGAAAGTTTCTAAATTCTGAGGTAGAATGTGCTGAATAAATTACATATTGACATATATTAATTGAATATGCCAATGTCATTGCAGTTCCTTTTGTTGTCCATTGCAAATATTATTAAACCACATTGAAGGTAATGTTTTAAAATAATTTTGAATGAGGCACAAGAGAATTTCTAAGCAGAGTGAGCAGGTGAATGAAAGATGGAAGGTTTTATATCAAGCATGAATAGTGGCAGAGAGAAGCTGGGAGAGTGTCTTCATTTACAACTGCTTCATCTCACAATCTTGGACATTTTTATTTTACTTCCAAGGATTACCCTGCGTGGAAATCAGCCTAAAGATTTCTCTGTGGCTGCAGACAACATTGTGTGCAATCATGCAGTATGAAGTCATCGTGAGTCTTCGGCAATATCTACCTGAATATGCCATGTCAAGACGTCAGAAGACAATATCCTAGCTGTGCTGATGTACTCTTCTCTCCAATTGAAAATTAGTCATTCATGTTACAATGCAAGAAGGTTTGGTGGCTATACATCCGTGACTCTTCCTTAAGGTACACTAAGCTCGAATGTTCTGTGGAATTAGTTTGTTCTTTTAAAAATGGCTTTCTGTCATTTGGGTGCCAATCTTCCAGGTATGAATTACGTGTGAATATCTATATTAGAATAAAACATTAGACTTCAGAAATGCCATTTTCTAGCTTTTATTTATGTTAGGAGTGACCATTCTTTCTTTAATTCAATAGCTGGTATGAAGCAGATGATTGGCATATCCATTGAGTATGGCTTTCACATATGAATATTACGTATTAGTAACGTAGGGGATGACTGTACTGGGAGTGTGCTTTACTTTTGTTTTTGTCTTTCTTTTCTCCCTACCCTCTATACTATGTCCCTCAGCTTTCCCACTTCAGTTGTATTCTTGTGGGAGGTGCATAGAATAACCACCACCCTGAGGAATATGGTTTCTGTCATCATACTCTTTTTTTTTTTTTTTTTTTTTTTTTTTTTTTTTTTTTTTTTTTTGGTTTTTCTAGACAGGGTTTCTTTGTATAGCCCTAGCTGTCCTGGAACTCACTCTGTGGACCAGGGTGGTCTCAAACTCATATCAGAAATCCACCTGCCTCTGTTTCCCAAGTGCTGGGATTAAAGGCATATGCCACTACTGCCTGGGTTTCCTGTCATATTCTTATGTTGGCAAATCCCCACAGGATGTTGATGAGGTCCAACAGAAACAAGTTTCCTCAGGTATTTCTGGAGGAAATGATGATTGACGTAGTCTCTAGACAGACACAGAAGATTAGAATTTTAAAAGGAAACTATTGGCAGCTTAAGTTTTAATAGGACATTCTTTTTTATTAGCTATTTTATTTATTTACATTTCAAATGTTGTCCTCCTTTCCAGTCTCCCCTCAGCAAACTCCTATCCCTTCTCACCTCCCCTTTGCCTCTAAGAGGGTGTTCCCCCACAAAGCTACCCACTCCCACCTCACCCCTCTACTATCCCCCTATGCTGTGACATCAAGCCCCCACAGGGCCAAAAGACTCACTTTCCATTGTTGCTGGATAAGGCAAGCCTCTGCTACACACATAGCTGGAGCCATAGACCCACCCATGTATACTCTTAGGTTAGTGGTTTTCATCCCTGGGAGCTTTGGGGGATCCGGTTTATAGGGCATGCATAATCAGATGAACAGAAAAAACTCTGGTGAAGAACATAGGGAGACATAAGAAAAAGAGAAGTTCACATTATTTATAATAGCTTAAAACACAAACATAAGTTAAATGTTCTTATTAGAAAAAAAAATAGAACATGGTGTATGTCTATAGAAAATGTGAAGTCTCAGAAACCTGGGCCTCAATTGCTAATTGCTTTATCTTGAGAACAAACTGCTCAAAAACTTGTTACCCTCTTCTATAAAGTGAAGAATTATGACCTGTCTCACAAGAGTTTTGTAAGGCACCTTATTTGATAAGGAATGTGAAAATCAGCACCTTGTCTTCCTGTGATGGCTATTCTTAGTGTCAACCTACCTACATCTGGAAATAATTAAAACCCAAAAATAGAGGTTACAACTGTGCAGGATTTCTTTCTAATTTGGAGTAGAAAGATCTACTTCTAATCCAGAGCTTTGAAGTAGGAACACATGACTTTATATCAGTTTTTTCTTTTTTCAAGAGACAGTTTCTCTGTATAGCCCTGGTTGTCCTGAAACTCACTCTGTAGACCAGGCTGGCTTCAAACTCAGAAATCCACCTGCCTCTGTCTCCCAAGTTCTGGGATTAAAGGCTTGCAACCACTGCCCAGCTTTATACCAGATTGGTAATCCAGATCTAATCTAGGCCACACCATCTGATGGAAGCCTATGTGAGGACATGGAAGGAAGCTTTTGCTCTTGCCCTGCTTGCTATCATGTCACTAGTATTAGAACCAGACTATCCTGAAGACCTGCTGAGACATCCAGCCTCATGCACTGAGCAATTACTGGATTTATAGGTTTTTATTTCATAGTCAGCCATTGTTGGAATATATATATTCCAATATATAACAATATATACACACACACACACACACACACATATGGAGAGAGAGAAAAATAGAGACAGAGACAGAGAAAAACAGAGAGAGAAACAGAGAGAAAGCAGAGAGGGGGGAGAGAGAGACATGGAGAGAGGAGAGAGTTTGTTGTGGATTGCCCTGGTGGAGTTTATATTTTGATGCTAATTTCTCTTCCTCAAGAGGGGCTGCCTGGGACAGGAGTGAATCATGTACTCAGGTGACTTCTTGTGAACCTTCTCTACATTTTAACTTGTAAAAAAAAAGCTAGAGCCAGTGATTGGGCAGTGGAAGGGAAGGTGGAGCTGAAAAGTTTTAGAAAGAAGAAGGAGAGAAAAAAGAGAGAGGATGATGAAGGAGGAAGAAGAAGGAAAATAGAGCAGAAGCACTTGGCCTCGAGAAACCACAGTTACAAGTGATCTTGTAGCTGGGGAATACAGTAGTGTAGTGGAAGATCGGCCTAATTCAGGCATGTAGCTTGTATTCATATTGAGTTGTGTTTTCTTCGCACAGACTTATTTGGGTTGGATATTTACTGCAACAAGAGTTTAGTTCTATAACTTCTATAATCTAGATAACCCTAACTAATACACCTTCTCTTCTAATGCTTGTTTTTCTTTTGTAAAAAATGGAGAGATTTAAGGAGGATTCAGGAAGGCAATCATTTGCATGAAAATCAAAGGGATGTTGTATAGGCTAATGGTTGTCTACAAAAGGCATCATGGGTTGGGAGAAAACTTGGATATTGAATGAGGAGAATTAACAGAAACACTTTTTAAATGCCATAATAAAATGGAATGCTGTACTTGCTAATTTAAAACCTAAAACACAAGAAGGAGTAGGAGGACTTAAGGGAAGCAAGAAACAAGGATATAGGAGGAAAATAATTCAATACAGGCAAGCTATCTGGAGAAGAGTATCTATCTAAGAGCTTAACAACTGATACTTTTAGCATAGCAATTACCAGGCTGGCCTTTCCATGCCAAATCAGAGCATCTTGTCAAAAGTCTTCTAAATAAAATTATTCTCCCATTTAGGAAGCTTCCGAATATTTGTGCACACTATATATGCAAAGCCAGCCAAGCTTTTTTTCTGCGATCTCAGTGCAGTGCAGTGGTTCTGTGTTTTAATCTTTAAAGGTGTAATGTAGTCTTTAAAAGGTCCATTGTTATTAATGTCTGGAATATTTGAAGGCTACTTTGGACATGGTTTAAATTAGACAGCCTGGCAGTGATGTTCTCCAAAATGTGCCATCAGGAAACCTACCCAGAAAAAGGCCTTACCATGATGAAAATCTTCTGTATATAACACTGGAAATCACAATATTCTGAGCTGTTCATCTCAGCTCAGATCACAGTTCTTCTCAAACAAGGCATAAAGCTTGAAGCTGACAACTATCAAGGGACATTGATTCAGGTTACTTCCTGCCTTCCTCTTCACTTCATTAAGAAGAAAAATGAAACACAATACCATGGTCAGCATCTTGTAACACTGGGTGATTATGCATCTGGTAAAAAGAAAACTACTTCCTTACTTAGGTGCTGACTCATTTCCCTCCATTGCTGTGACTCCATATGCTGTCTCTCTCTCTCTTGCATTTTCCATTTCTGAACCCTTCTTCTTCTGGAACATACACCATCATTATTAGTATTGATGGTGCTGGAGAATCTAACTTAGAGGTTTCTATTCTAGCACTGAGCCACAGTCATTATGCCCACAAACCTAATATTTTGCATTTTAAACAGGATCTTGCTATGGTTGCTTGTCTGGCCTTGAACACACAATATCTCCAACTTTTCTTCTCAAACCCTTGTTTTACAGTTGTGTATCATGATGTTTGGCATAACAACAGTCTTAAATGAGCTCAGGCTATTTTAGTTCATACATATTCTGTGAAGAAAATGGTTTGAAATGGTGTAGCCTTAAACCCTGTCTTACTAATGTGTCCATGCTCTATGTTCTGGCTGTTTAATGGATTCTGCTGCACAATATTTCTGAAATGCAGTAAATGGCATCTGCATCAGAATATTTATTGAATGCTAATTCTTAAATTCCAAACTACTTACATCATATTCTCACTTGTAAATGATAATACTTTGATATTTTCCTTTTTTTAATGAAGAGTGTTCCTCTCTGCTCTCTTGACAACCTGGCTAAGTACATCTCCGAAGAGCTGGAAGGAATTCCAAGTGTTGTCATTAGTCACTGACAAGAAATTTGTAAAGGTGTTTGAGGTCTTGTGTTGTCTGAGAGCTGGGTCACTAGAAACATTCTTAACACTAATCCAGAATTTGGACTTTGATGAATGTCCAAAATTTCAGAGGCACCAAAGGAATAACGTGCACGCCAAAAGCAATTTCCGAATGCCTTTGCATTCTGATTGAGTTAATTGGATAAAAAGGGACTCAGTGTTCCATAAGAAGCAAATAAATAAGATTCTAATTATAACTTTTCTTAATAAGCTCATTAGACATAAATTTTGTGGTCCATTCATGTGTAACAGTCAGGAATGAGTGAATCTTCACAGCCACAATTTTCCTTAATTCCTGTTAATGGCTACAATTGCAAATAGAGCAGCAACTTAGGAGCTAAGCTACATTTATCTGCCCACCCAGGAAGTGAGGTGGACCACCTAGAAGGTACAGAGTACAATGTTAAATTTCTCAAAGTTATTTCCTATTAGCGCTGACAAGTGAAAAAGGAAGGGTGGAAGTGTTTAAGTTGAAATGAAACTTAAAAGAGATGATTTGGTCAGGCCTAGTAGCCATATCTACAATGCCTTACTTATGAACCCAAGGCAGAGGGAACCAGAGTTTCAGGCCATTCTGGGCTACACACATAACAGTGCAAAGCAAGAACAAAAGATAAATTTACTTCCTCAATAGATTAGACATGGTTCCTTTCCTACATTCCAAAGTCACATGTGGAAACTAGTACTGGAACTGAAAGCCAAAGCATTTCTACCATTCTCAAGTTATAAATAGCTCTTTGGTCATTTCTATGTCAATATGTGTCTTCTTTGAGATTACAATAAACTAGACATTTATTTACTATTTATTTAACGGATTAACTAAAATAGAACAAGAAAGACTTTTTTAAGCACATAAAGTGAGAATCAGTACTCCCTCAGTAAAAGAGAAAAAAAAAAAGCAAAAGACATAACTCTAACGGAATTTTTGATATCTGATAATCAAAACAGAAGACCACAAAGTATCTCCCACCAACTCCCCTTTGTGTGTGTGTGTGTGTGTGTGTGTGTGTGTGTGTGTGCGTGTGCGTGTGCGTGTGCGTGTGTGTGTGTGTGTGTGTGTGTGTGCGTGTGTGTGTGTGTGTGTGAAACACATTACGTTCCATGGTTTTCTCCATGGTTATCTATATAATCCCTACCTGTGATTTCCCACATTAGCATCCCATTTTTCCTGTTTCTCAACCTGAACTCTATTCTTCTCTTAACATTTTGTTACTGAGCTCTATCTTTTCTTTGAACTCTTTCTCTAACCTTACCCCATACAAGACTATGGTCTTAAATCTTTATGAAGTAATGTGAGCATTTACGTATAACCTATTAACTATCATCACTTCATAAAAATAGTTCAGTTAGTCCAGAAACCCATTGTGTAGTGGAAGAAACAGGAGCATAAGACATATACAGCCAAATTGAATTGTGGTGTGTTGGTTCAAAGGACAGAAAATCTTTTCTTCAGAAACATGGTTGGAAATGAGTTAGAGTGGGGAAATGGAAGACAGAGAAAGAGAGAGAGAGAGAGAGAGAGAGAGAGAGAGAGAGAGAGAGAGAGAGGCAGAGAGAGGTAGAGAGAGGCAGAGAGAGAGAGATTTTCTCAGAGACAATGGTCAAGTAGGATCAAAGCACTGGTTGGTATGAATGGACAGAGATAAAGCTATGGCAGTGGGAATCAGGAAGATTTTAGAGGGTGCAATGGTAGCTAAGGGATAACCTTTCATAGGATATCTCATTGTAAAGTTGAAATTCATTTCTTAAAAATTAGATACTCTGGACAGTATTTTTGTCAGTAATCTGTTTCCCATTTATTTTAGATAAGAAACACAAAGTATTAAATATTATCATAAATCTTAAAATATACACATATTATTAAATATACAAATATTGATATGGAAACTAGTTGTCTTTATAAATTTAGTATGTTAACATATTCATGTTTTTAATATGACCTATTTATCATCAATTAACTCAGACTCTGTATTTTGGAAAGATTTATACAACGCCTTGTGTTTAGAAATCAGGTCTAGATCTTTTCTATAGCTAGTTGAGCAAAAAATGTTATCTTGAGTATTACAAAATAATTATAAACATTTTTATGTAAGTATTTAATATATGAATATTGAAAATATTGTTTTAAAAACCAATATGTCCTATGAAGTTTAAATGGCATTGGAAACTTAAAGGATTTCTTTTTTTGGAAAAAAAAAATGCTTTATGAAATGTTCTCCAGGTTATATTTAAAATATTACAAAATAATACTTGTTTAATATTTGTTTTATAAAGTGAATATTAGTATATCTGTCACCCAGCATTCCACCATGTCACTTTTCTTCTTTACTGATATTTCTGAAAGCCTAGACAACTTTTTCATGTATATGTTTTGAACATCATCAGCGTGGAGGCTTGCTGTAGAGGCTGTGTGTTGGTTCCTGACACTCTTCAGCACAGAGTTGTGTGCATGGGGTCCATGATTCTTCCACCATTATATAAACTTACATTTGGTATACATACTTCAAAAAGGATATTTTCTATTGCTGTTTTGATAATCTTTCATTTTGGTGGTTTGTTCTTCTTACAGTTTAAATAATTTATCCAAATGCAATGTTAACTTTCTCCTTGTTCACATAGGGGAGGTTTTCTTTTTCAATGAATAGAAGTTGAATAGAATTATCAAACAGTGGCATGTGTATTGCACTTATTTTACAAAATTATAATAAATTAGTTTTATGAATGCAGCAGTGTATATTTTCTGAAGCTGCATATAAGAATATCATGTTATATCCTTAGTTCATTTAAATCAATGTTTTAAGTTGTACCAAATTTTAATTGTAGATGCTAGGAAAATTAAGATTTTAATTTATATTTCTATTATCATTAATAACCTCCAACAACTTCATTATGTTTATTATCCATAGAAGATTTTTGTGAGATATTCTAATAGATTTTTTTATTGGATATTTTCTTTTTTTATATTTCAAATGTTATCCTCTTTCCAGGACTCTCCTCAAGAAAACCCCTATCCCATTTTCCCTCCTCCCACCTCTATGTGGATGGTCAACCAGTGACCAACCCAATTCTGTTTTCTCAGCGCTGGCATTCCATTACACTGGAGGATTGAACCCCCCTCAGGCCCAAGGGCCACTCTTCCCACCAATGTCCCACAAGGCCATCCTCTGCCACATATGTGGCTGGAGCAATGGGTCCCTCTTTGATAGGTGGTCCAGTACCCAGGAGATCCCGGAGTCTGGCCTGTTGACACGGTTGCTCCTCCTATGGGGCTGCAAACCCCCTCACCTACTTCAGTCTATTCTCCAACTCCTACATCTGGGACCCCACACTCAGTCCAATGTTTGCCTGCCAGCATCAGCCTCTGTATTTGTCAGGCTCTAGCAGAACCTCTGAGGAGATTTTCCAGATTGGTTGAGTAAAGGCTTTTGTAATAGGATGTGATGATTTTTAGAATTTCCTCCTCAGTTTCTCTTGTTATTTTCTCCCTTTTCATTTCTGATTTTGTTAATTTGGATACTGTCTCTGTGTCCTCTGGCTAAGAGTTTATCTGTCATGATGGTTTTCTGAAAGAATAGCTCCAGGTTTTGTTAATTCTTTATATAGTTCTTCTTATTTCTACTTGTTTGATTTGAGCCCTGATTTGAATTATTTCCTGTTGGATACTCCTCTTGGATATATTCATTTTCATTAAATTCTAAAAAGTCTTTAAGTTCTTTATTTCTTCTTTGATGAAGTTATCATTGAATGGAGCACCTTCCAGATGTATGTGGGCTTTCTGTTACTTTTTGTTGTTATTGAAGACCAGCCTTAGTTCATGGTAGTCTGATAGGATGCATGAGATTATTTCATACTTCTTGTATCTGTTGAGGCCTGTTTTATGACTAATTATATGGTCAGTTTTGGAGAAGGTGCATGAGGTGCTGAGAAGGTATATTCTTTTGTTTTAGAATAAAATCTTCAATAGATCTCTGTTAAATTCATTTGGACCATAACTTCTGTCAGTTTCACTGTGTCTCTGTTTAGTTTCTGTTTCCATGATCTGTCCACTGATGAGAGTGGGGTGTTAAAATCTCCCACAATTATTGCATGAGGTACAAAGTTTGCTTTGAGCATTAGTAAAGTTTCTTTTATGAATGTGGATACCCTTGCATTTGGAGAATAGATGTTCAGAACTAAGAGATTTATTCTTGGTAGATTTTTCCTTTGATGAATATGAAGCGTCCTTCCTTATGTTTTTTGATAACTTTTTGTTGAAAGTCAATTTTATTTAATATTAGAATTTAATATTAGAATTCTTAGGAGCACTTACTTAGAAATTTTTTTCCAGAATTTTACTCTGAGGTAGTGTCTGTCTTTGTCACTGAGATGCATTATCTGTATGCAGCAAAATGTTGGGTTCTGTTTACATATCCAGTCTGTTAGTCTATGTCTTTTTATTGGGGAATTGATCCATTGATTAAGAGATATTAAGGAATACTGATTGTTGCTTCCTGTTATTTTTGTTGTTAGAGGTAGAATTATGTTTGGGTGACTATCTTTTTTGGGAGGTTTAATGGAAGGAGATTACTTTTTTGCTTTTTCTAGGGTGTAGTTTTCCTTCTTGTGTTGGAGTTATCATCTATTATCCTTTGTAGGGCTGGATTTGTGTTAAGATATTGTGTAAACTTGGTTTTGTCATGGAATGTCTTGGTTTTTCCATCTATAGTAGTTGAGCATTTTTCCTGTGTACAGTAGCCTGGGCTGGCATTTGTGGTCTCCTAGCGTCTGTATGACATTTGCCCAGGATCTTCTAGTTTTCATAGTCACTGGTGAGAAATTTGGTGTAATTCTGATAGGTCTGCATTTATATGTTACTTGACCTTTTTCCCTTACTGATTTTAAAATTCTTTATTTTGTGTATTTGGTGTTTTGACTATTATGAGACTGAAGGAATTTCCTTTCTGGTCCAGTCTATTTTGAGTTCTGTAGGCTTCTTGTATGTTCATGAACATCACTTTCTTTAGGTTAGGGAATTTTTTTTCCTACAATTTTGTTGAAGATATTTTCTGGACCTTTGAGTTGGGTATCTTCACTCCCTTCTATACCTATTATCTTTAGATTTGATCTTCTCATTGTGTCCTGGATCTCCTGAATGTTTTGGGTTAGGAACTTTTTGCATTTTGTATTTTCCTTGACTGCTATGTCAATGTTTTCTATGGTATCTTCTATATCTGACATTCTCTCTTCTATCTCTGATATTCTGTTTGTGATGTTTGCATCTGTAACTCCTAATCTCCTTCCTAGGTTTTCTAACTCCAGGGTTGTCTCCCTTTGTGATTTCTTTATTGTTTCTATTTCCATTTTTACATCCTGGATGGTTTTGTTCAATTCCCCACCTGTTTGGTTGTGTTTTCCTGTAATCCTTTAAGGAATTTTTTGTTTCTTCTTTAAGGGCTTCTAGCTGTTTATACCTGTGTTCTCCTGTACTTTTTTAAAGGAATTATTTATTTCCTTTTTAAAGTCCTCTATCATCATCATGAGAGGTGATATTTCAATCAAAGTCTTGCTTTTCCAGTGTGTTGCCTTATCCAGGGCTCACTGTGGTGGGAGATCTGGGGTCTGATGATTCCAAGTAGCCTTGGATTCTGTTTCTTATGTTCTTGCCCTTGCTTCTTGCCATCTGCTTATCTGTGGTGTTACCTAGTCTTGCTGTTTCTCACTGTAGCTTGTTCCTCTTGCAAGCCTATGTATTAGTACTCATGGGAGACCAATTCTTTCCAGGAGGTATTTGGGCATGGAGAGCTAGGACATAGTTTCAGATCTGGGGCTCAGACAAAAACTGGAAGGATCCTGTCACCATCTGTTTCTTGGTTCCTGTGGCATGATGGATCTGGGTGGGTCACTCCTTGCCCAGAAATTTGAGCAGAAATGGTGGTCTTACCTGTGCTAACAGGTATATCAGCACTCCTGGGAGACCAGCTCTTGCCTGGTGGTATCTGGTGATGAAGAGCTGTGGTATGGGATCAGCTCTGGGAGCAGACAGAAACTGGAAGGCTCATACATATTTTGTTTTGTTCTGTTTTCCTTCAGTATAAGTTTTAGGACTCTTGTTGAATTCATTCATTTTTATCATATCCTTTTAGATCCAGCACAAAAAGTACAAAGTAAAAATTGCTAAGCAGTACTTTGGTTATCCATAGATTTTGATATACAATGTTTCTATTATTCATTTTTTTGGGGGGGCAGGTATTTTCGAGACAGGGTTTCTCTGTATAGTTCTGGTTGTTCTGGAACTCACTCTGTAGACTAGGCTGGCCTCAAACTCAGAAATATGCCTGCCTCTGCCTCCCAAGTGCTGGGATTAAAGGCGTGTGCCACCACTGCCCAGCTCTATTGTTCATTTCTAAATGGAAGAGTATTACAAGTTTCTTTTGAGGTATAAATGACTGGTTCCTACATGTTTGTTCCTAGGTTTGCCATCAGATATCTTTCTAAGCAACTCACCCCTTCATAATATGCTTCCTTTGGTTTGATTTTGATTTCTTGAGAGTGGTAGTGCATTTTCATGGCAAGCAACATGGTTTGTATACTGATCACATTTTTAGTGTGACTAGGCAAGTTACTCAAATTCAATGGCATCTAGATTCTATAATTTGTTTTTGGTAGTCATAATATCCACCTTTTAAATTAACCCTTTAGATTAAATAAAATTTGATAAAGCCCTTAAATTCTTGCCCGGACCTCACAGGAACAGAGTGAATTGCTCCTCCTGTTTCTAAGGATGACAATGACACTAGGAAGAAGCACTGCTCTCTGGGGTTTGTGCTATCACTTTAAATGGACTTTTAGATTAATAGTTCTGTGTATATTTGAATGATTTTCATTGAGTCAGCCTTTTCCTTTTTACATATGATCCTCTTAGCTATGTTAAAATCCCACTGGGACATCATAAGGATATATTCCTGATTTTAAGGCTTTTTTCCTTTCCCTTTCACACTGAGATTTCATCTGAAATTATTTTTTTTGTGTGTGTGTATAATATAAAGGATAAAGGAATCTAATTTTTTTCCTTTCCCATCACTTGCTTTGGGATGACCCAATATTCCAGCATGATTTTTTGAATATTATTCTCAACAAAAAGGTAAGTCTCATTCTTTAATCATGCATCAAATTTTATGAGTTTGTCTTGTGAAACTAGAATAAATTGGCCTAATCAGCCTTCTTTTTTGAATGAATCATTGGTCCACAGAAAAATTTTGTGTAGCAACAACACAGATTGATTTCAAACACACTGAATATAACTAAATTTTAGTCTTATAGTTACATAACTGAGCCATAGCCAATCATAGCAGCTTCCCCTCAGAGTTAATTAAGTTTTAATTTCCCAAAGTCTAGAGTGTGCCAATCAAGAAATCTCTAATTGCTATTTCCTATATTTATGGTTATAAAAGGAGTTCATTACCTTGCAATAGAGAACATTTAGAATCACCCTTTGTCTAGAATGTAGATTTGTTCTAGATGCTGCTTGTTTAAATAAGTATTGTTAAATTGAGGTGATCTTTGACTTTGATAGCCTTTTTCTGAATTTTCTACAGGAATTATCTGAGCTCCTTAAAGTGGTATACTGCAGCAAATGACCCATTTTTTTCTGCTATCTCATTTTGCACATGCCTGTTTTCATACTGGAACATGACTTTTTTATGATTTTTTTTTATATCCTGATTACAGTTTCCTGTCCCTTTTCTCTGCCCAGTTCCTTCCTCACCTGTCCTCTCATCTGCCTCTCATTTGAAAACAAACAGGCTTCTAAGGGATAGTAATTAAAATAAAATATAGTAAGATGAAACAAAAAGCTAACATTTTAGAATTACACAAAAGAAACAAACCAAAAAAAAAAAAAAAAAAACCAAGAGAGGCACAAGAACCAGAGACCCACTTATTTTCACACTCAAAACTCCCATGTAAACACTAAGATGGAGTCCATAATATATAGAGAGAGGATCTGGTGCAGACTCTGAAAGCTATATGCATGCTGCCTTAGTGTCTGTGGATTTATATCTGCTTTGTGGCTCTCACACTCTTTCTGCCTCCTCTTCCAAAGGGTTTCCAGAGCCTTGAGAAGAGAGATTTCATAGAAACGTTTCATTTAGAACTATGTGTGCCAAGGTCTTTTATTCTAAGAGGAAGCCATTTCTGATAATGACTGAGCAAGGGACTGGTCTATAAGTATAGAAGAATGTCACTAGAAGTAATTTTCTTGTTTCAGGTTTTGGGGTTTTTGTTGTTGTTTTTGTTTTATTAGAACAGTAATATTTGATTTTACTCTAGGTCCCTGGACTATGTAACATCTCTCAACAGTAGATCTGGCCTCTGGGCTTTTCCCTGTACACTGTCAGGTCCACAGTTCTTGAATTCCCAGAAGCCTGCTGCCCTGGTGGAAAAATAGAGAACTGTTGTCATCAGGGACTACCAGTATTCCCAGAGTCCTACTGTCATCTGAGACTACCAGAGGACTGCTGCCATCAAGGACTACCAGGCCTGCCAACACCAAGGACAACCTGATAGCTAAAGGCCCACATAAGAACACAATAAACAAGAGCCAGGGCAAATGTCTCCACCTGAATGGAGCTATCTTACTACAGCAAGTCCTGGATAGTCTAAGACAACTCTAACACAAGAAAATGACCTCAAATCCAATCCTATGAAGATAGTAGAGAACTTTAATTAGGAAATGAATAGATTCTTTAAAGAAATACAGGAAAAAAAGAATCAAAGAGGTAAAGAAATTAATAAAACTGTTCAATACCTGGAAATGTAAATAGGAAACACACATACACACACAGAGATATGGAAAACCAAAGTAAGAGAACAGAAACTGAAGACACAAGCATCACCAACAGAATACAAGAGATGGAAGACAGAATTCCAGGCATAGAAGATATGATAAAAGAAATTAATACATTGGTCAAATAAAATGTTAAAAATGTAAAATGTGTCTAACATAAAACATCCAGGAGATTGAGAAACTATGAAAAATCCAAATCTAAAAATAATAGAAACAGAAAAAGGAGATTTCCCAAAGTCCCAGATAACATTTTCAACAAAATCAAAGAAGAAACTTTACTTAACCTAAAGAAAGAAATGCCTATAAAAATAGAAAAAGCTTACAGAACACCAATTAGATTGGACAAGAAAATAAAATCTGCCCACCATATAATAATCAAAACCCTAAATGAAGACTCTGTGGGTCTTTATGTGCTGTCCTTGACCATGATTGCTCCCTCATTCCTTCTCCCCACTTTTTAACAAGCCTCCCTGAACTCTGCCTACTGTTTGGCTGTGGGCCTCTGCATCTGTTTCCATCAGCTGCTTGATGAAGCCTCACAAAATACAGTTATGATAAGCTCCTATCTGCAAGCATAGCCTGATGTCATTAATACTGTAAGGAGTTGGCTCTCTCACATGGGATGGGTCTCAAGTTAGGCCAGTCAGGGCTAGTCACTGGTTGGCCATTCCCTCAATCTCTGCTCCATAGTAATAGTTGCAGTTCTTGTAGACGAGACAAATTTTGGGTTGTAGGTTTTGTGGTTGGGTTAGTGTCCCCCTCTCTCCACTGGAAGTTCCATTGGATTATAGGACGTGGTCTCTTCAGGATCCATATCCCCACCTGCTAGGAGTCTTAGCTAGGATCACCTCCAAAGACTCCTGGGAGTCCAAAGACTCCCAGGACATCCCAGAGGTGTCTGCGCCATTTCTGTTCCTTTTCCAAGGCCTTGCCCGGTCCACACAATCTCAACCCCTTTCCCTTTCCCGCCATTTCTCCCCCCAGTTCTCTCCCCAAACTACTTCAGATGTCTATTTCATTTCCTTTTCTGAGAGATTCAAGCATTCTCCTGAATTTGGACCCTCCTTGTTTCTTACGTGCTTTGGGTCTGTGGATGTTGCATGCTATCCTGTACTTTATGGCTAATATCCATTTATAGGTAAGGACATATCATGTGGGTCTTTCTGGGTTTGGGTTACCTCACTCAGGATGATGTTTTCAAGTTTCATCCATTTGCTTGCAAAATTCATGATATACTTGCTTTTAATAGCTGAGTAGTATTCCATTGTGTAAATGAACCACATTTTTTTATTCATTCTTCTGTAGAGAGATATACAGGCTGTTTCCAGTTTCTGGTTATTACCAATAATGCTGCTAGGGACATATTTGACCAAATGTCCTTGGTATGGTGGAGCATCTTTTGAGTATATGTCTAAGAGTTGTATTTCTGGGGCTTGAGATAGAACTATTCCCAGTTTTTTGTGAAATTGCCAGATTTCCAAAATTGCCATAAAAACTTTCACCCCCCACCAGTGATAAAGAACTGTTGTTCCACATCCTCACCAGGATATGCCACAGATTCGAAGAAATTTTTGATTTAGCCATTCTGGTGTGTGTAAGATGGAATCGCAGAGTCATTTTGATTTTGCATTTTCCTGATGACTAGACATTGAACATTTAAGTTCTTTTAGACAATTAGATATTCCTTTGTTGAAAATTCTCTGTTTATCTCTGTACCCCATTTTTAATTGGGTTATTTAGATTGTTGGTGCCTAACTTCTTGAGTTCTATATATATATCCTGGATATTAACCCTCTGTCAAATATAAAGTTGGTGAAGATCTTTTTTTTCAAATGTTAGGCTGTCATTTGGTCCTATCTACAGTTTCCTTTGATTTACAGAAGCTTTTCAGTTTCCTGAGGTCCCATTCAGCAATTGTTGCTCTTAGAGCTTGAGTCATTGGTGTTCTGTTCAGGAAATTTACTTCTGTACCAATACCATTAAAGCTACATCCCATTTTCTCTTTCATTATACTTAGTGTATCTGATTTTCTGCTGAGGTTGTTGATCCACTTGGGCTTAAGATTAGTATGTGATAAACATGAATATATTTTCATTTTTCTACATGCAGACATCTTATTAGACCAGCAGCATTTGTTATAGATGATTTCTTTTTCCATTATAGGGTTTTGGCTTCTTTATTTTAAAAAATCATGTATCTATTGGTGTGTGAGTTTATTTCTGGATTTTTGATTCAATTCCATTGGTCAACCTGGCTATTTCTATACCAATACCATGCAGTTTTTATTACTATTACTCTGTAGTACAGCTTGATAGCAGAAATGGTGATACTTCCAGAAGTACGGAATTGTTTTAGCTATCTTAGGATTTTTATTTTTCCATATGAAGTTGAAAATTGCTTTTATAAGGTCTGTAAGGAATTGTGTTGGAATTTTGATAGGAATTGCATTGAATCTGTAAACTGTTTTGGTAAGATGAATATTTTCACTATGTTAATTCTACTGATCCATAAGCATGGGAGATCTTTCCATCTTCTGATATTTTCTTCAGTTTCTTTTTCAGAGATTTGAAGTTCTTGGTATCCAGATCTTTCACTTGAAATTATACCAAGATATTTTATATTATTTGTGGCTATTATGAAGGATGTTGATTCCCTAATTTCTTTTTCAGCCCATTTATCATTTATATGTAGGAAGGTTACTGATTTTTTTTCTTGAAGGTGTTTATCAGCTGCAGGAGTCCTCTGGTCAAATTTTCAGTGCCATTTATCTATACTATCATATCACCTGTGAATACTGATACTTTGACTTCTTCCTGTTCAATTTTTATCAATTCATAATATACCACATTTTCTTTATCCATTCTTCTGTTGAGGGATATCTGTTTTATTTCCAGTTTCTATTTATTATAAATAAGGCTGCTATGATCATAGTCCAGCTGAAACAAAGGATGGGTCTATGGATCCTCCCTATATAAACGCAGTGCTGACTATTAAACTTTGAGCCTTGATCGGAAACTTTTACCTTGGCTTCATCCTTCTTTCATACTGCACCCATCCTTTTCATTTTTAGTCCCCCTTTCAGGTAACCCAATTCATCCATGGCTGCTGGACAGCTACATACATGCACATGCACACACACACACACACACACACACACACACACACACACACACACACTTTCTACCTTGTTGACTTCATCTACTGTTTCTCTTGCGTGTTCATTGAACTTAAGGGTAAAACCACCATAAGGGAATCCCCAACTCAGTGAAAAACAGCAATGGTCCAGCCGAGACTTTCATTATAATAGTAAACCCATCCATCCTTATCCATACAGGACACATTCCAACGGCCCCAGAACATATAAGATACCATCATTAGCACAGAACTCCATGTATTATCTGTTTTTCCCTGTGCTTACTCTGAACTTGAACATATACATTAGGCACAAAAGGTGATTAACATAGTTGGAGAGTATCTTAGAGATAGAGTAAGTGCCTAACATAAGCAAGGCCCTCATTACTACAAAAAGTAAAATGACAGGAAAAGAATGATATGGAGAGTAAAGGGGAAGGGGTGAGCACAAGAAGGAGCAACAACAATAACAAAAGAAAACCATTAGGACATTGTGGTATGATTTAAACTATGTGGATTTGATTTCTGTCTTGAAAGAGTCAAGAGAAATATCACCATTTTCAAAATTTCATAGTTAGTGTTGACTATAGATAACAACTCTGGGAAGCCAAACTTTGGGAAAGGAAGATAGGTTTATAACTGTTTACATAAATCTATTTTCTCTTAGATAAATAAAATGAGAAAGAAATTAGAGAGGAACATTCTAGGTTGGTTCTAAGTTTTATACTATAGTACATTAATTCAAGAATTTTGAGTTCTTCCCACCCAACAACCATGACATTTCTTTACAATTAAGTAGAACTTTCCTCTCACTTTCTTACATTTACTATGTTCTATTGGATAATTAAACAGTCTGCCTGTTGTTGCTTCAGAAACCACAATTCCCAGATGCTTTGTGTGCTGATTAACATCTAAGCAATCTATGAAGTTTAATTAGGAAAAAATGAACAATAAAGTTTTATTTGGCTTGCTAAATTTTAGTGGCTAATATGTTGCTTTATTTTACATTGCTACACTTCTTTGTGATCCTAAAAATACTTGACAATTCTCATCATAGGAACAGAGTTTTACTTTGTGTAGACTATGTGGTAGATTTAAAATAGAAGCATTGCATTGGCTCTGTTTATCCTGTTTTAATACTTAGGGTTAATTTTTTTAAGTGTTTTTTTTTGTTTTTGTTTTTGTTTGTTTTTTTTTTTTTTT
>NW_022196912.1:3121823-3141411 GCF_008632895.1 Mastomys coucha | reverse complement strand
GACAGGGTTTCTCTGTGTAGCCCTGGCTGTCCTGGAACTCACTCTGTAGACAAGGCTGGCCTCAAACTTAGAAATCTGCCTGCATCTGCCTCCCAAGTGCTGGGATTAAAGGCATGCATCACCACCGCCCAGGGTTAATCTTAAGAAGCAGTTGTTCTCACTATCTATTCTCAATATTTTACTTGTCCATCCTAGTAGCTTTGATTATTCTGAATTTAGATGTTATCCACCATGCTATTGGAGAGGAACTGGAGAATAGAATCTAATTCCTTCATGATTTTTCCAGTAACTTTCAGAATATTCATTATGAAGCAGAGAAAAATGGAAAATGGGGAATTATTTCATGGTATTCATCTATAAATCAGTATTTAAGGGACTCATAGCACTGATGTTTCCTAATAGTACAAATTTTATATATTCATTTTTACCAACATTTTGTATCTCAAAGTGTTTCTTTCTCACCATATATAATACTATATTTTGAGTTATTAAAATCTTTGAACATCTAGAAAGAAATTCTACTCTTGGTGTATAAAGAAGCCAATATTTAAAGGAATTATGTATAATGATTTGTTCTTTACAGACATCAACAGAAAAATAAATATGGTGGAAGCAGACAAGCAGAAATAAAAAGAAAAAAGTATCTCTCATGATTTCAGCAGATAGGCAATTCAACTATCCACTGGTGATCAGCAATCAACACCAGGGGTGAAACCTATCCCAAGTCTGAAAGCATGGGGGTTATGAGAACCAATGATATAAAATAAATGCAGAGAAAATAACCTACCCTAGCACAAACAAAAAGGAGCATTTTCTTTCTTTAACTGACCTCAGTCCCTCAATAATTGACTGATATCTGTCCACAATAGGAGGGCAACCTCTTGACTCAAATGATAACCTCTTCAGGAAACCCCCTCAGTGGCATGCCTCAAATTCTACCTGTATAAAAAATTGATGCAGAATTACAAGGAAGAACATAGGATTCCTGTTTATGAAATGGCATTTCACACTGTTTGTCGCAGTACACATGTCTGAAATGTGTCTGAGGAACTGGTGGAAACACAGAAGCATGTTACACCCCCTGGATGGCTGGGAATGACTTTGATTTTATAATAGTTGGATTTTTAAATTATCTTAAGATTAAATGTAAGTTATTCTCCTACCTGGTGATCTTTAAGAATACTATTTGCAAAATATGGGTAATGTTAGACTTCATTGAGAAACAGTGGCTAGAACTGAAATTTGATGATCTCAGATAAAAGATATTATTGTACAAACATTCATTCCCACCACCAACTTTTAAATCGTACTTTTTCTTCAACCAGGCAATAAACTCCTCCCAGAAAAGGGAGATGAAAAACAACTTTGGCAGTCCGATGCCCTAATCTAGCAAGTGGCTGTTGAGTAGGTCCTGAGGGTGACCTCAATTTTTCAAACGGGAAGAGTGGACAGAGAGGAGGGAGTCTATCGTAAAAACATCAAATAGTTGATAGATGTCCTAATAATTACCAACTGGTACCATCATAAACTCATGACACCTTATATATGTCTCCTTACTGGTTTGTAACAGTTTCTTTGATATTGTTACCCATGGAGGTATGGAGGATTCATAGGTGTGCGCATGCACAGGAAGGTATGTATGTGTTGAAAGCATAAGACAAGCAATTCGGGGAGAAAGGGGACCAGGGGAAAGAAGCAAGAGAGGTAGTAATAAATGTGTGTGTGTGTGTATGTGTGTGTGTGTGTGTATAAAAATGTCATGCTAGAATCAATTAATTTTGATGCTATCTTAAATAATTGACTGTAAAAGAAAACACCCATTTATCTAAATGTAAGTTAGTATCTCATTGTTCTAAATTATTTTTTAAAGAGTTCTGAGCATTACTTGACAACTTCCTTGGCTCAGTGTTTTTATAATACAGAATATCTGCTTCTCATTAGGAGAGTTACTTTATTTTCACTTATTTTCAATTTCTTATCAAATTTTGAATCTCAACAAGAGCAAGCAGATATTTGAGTTTATGCTAAACTCAAATATTAGTACTTAGTAATAAGAAAATATATTCATTTGTTGTTTGTCAAATCACAAGTTTATATATGTTTAAAATGGAATGACAACCTATACCAAGAACTCACATGACTTTCCTACCCTAAGTATCTCTATTCTTAGACACTTTCCTTAATCAAATATTTAAGCAGAAAAGGAAACAAAATGTCTAAATGATTGATTTGTTCCAATTTAGAATTGTGAAAATATCTGGAATTTTTTTTATATGTATAAAAAATATGAAGTTTGTCAAAACTGATCAACTATAACTTACAAAGGTTCTTGAAAGCATATGCCCACTTACAATTTTAACAGGACCATTAACAGCAGTGCATGAAAACACGAGTGGATGTATTACAAAATGTAGTGAGAATTAATAAAAAATTAATCTACCCCACAAACTCTCTTTCCCACCAGTCTGTGTTCTTGTGCCGGTACCGTCCAGCCACAACACTAAGTTCCGGCAGGTTCTTGCTAGTTTCTCCCAGCTAGCAGCAACATCTTGCTCACATGCAACACCTTACACACCCCCACAATCATTCATCTAGCTAGCATCTAGGACCCAATAGGTAAAGCATGACTCTTAAGGCTTTAATATCCAATCAGGTTTATATAATAATAAGATCACAATTTACAAGATGCCAATACAATAATTTCAGAACCAAATAACATAGATAATGTTCTAACCTAATTAATCTATTTTGTAAAAACCTTTGCTTGGTTGTATAACCCCTCCGGGTCTGACTCTTCCTCATCCTCTGACTCCATGATGAAAAAACTCCTCCTCCTGCTCTCTGACCTCTCTCTTCCTCCAACTCTAGCTCTACTTCTCTATTCCTGTCCAATCATAGGCCTGTCACTGCCTTAATGTGATTGGACAAAGAAAATGCTCCAACAATAAAATACTGAACCCTGAAGTCCTCTTATGGCGAGTAGCTATTCCAGCTATAGGGCTGTATTTTGTCACTGTTCCAGTGTTTACTTCTTTCTGCTTGCGGTGGGCCATCTAGCCAGTGAACATACCAGTCTCATGTATATAGTCTCGGACCCTAGAACACTGAGCCCACAGACAGGTGTATGATACTCTCTTTCCTTGGAAAATGGCCTGTCTCCCCCTGAGATGTTGTCATCTGGCAAAGCGAGGCAAGCCCTGGATCATTAATATGACTGATACACTGTTGAGTAGTAGGCAAGTCCTGACCAAAGACATGAGCTATCCACAGAGTGTGTGTATTCACCACTGCCTGGCTGGGTGCGAACTTTGCTGCAGGCAGCCTACATGACTATCTCACAGCCAAGCTGATGGCTTGGCTCCCTGCCTGACTTCACAGCCAGCAGCAGGTCTGGGCCAGCATGATCACCTGGATGTGAGGACAGAGACTGATTACTTAAGAATCACTCAGCCTGTAAAAGAGGCATGTTGTCATGCAGCTTCCCTTTGCCTTCCTCTTCAAAATCACTTGAGTTGATCACAACCAGCCAAGAGTGGAAGCGCTCTGTATTCATTTTAGCCACTACCATTAGAAGCATAGTATTGTCATCAGAGATTCCTTCACCATCACTAAAATTAGAAATAACTGAACAAGAGATGAATTCTCAGCACTCCAGAAGTCAGAGAACCCTGTAGAGAAAAACGAGGTTTTTTCCTTGGTTTGAACATAGATAATGCTCTGAATTTTCCTCTGTAAAAGAGGATATGTGATTGAGAGGAAAGGCAGCATGACCTCAGAAGAGGGAAGGGGCATCAGCTGCAGGGATTCAAGCAAGTATATCCCAGAGTTGGCCAACTTCTCCTACCTGAGCTCTGCTGTTCCCCACAGCCTATGTCCAAAGGACCCAGGACGAAACATGGGTAAAACAACATAACCCTCTATTTTCTAAAATGAAAGTCACATGAACAAGGGGCAGGGTCTGCTGGGATCTCCATCTAACAGCTCTTAGGAAAAATAGTTTGGCAGAGAAAGTGTTCTTGGTGTTTCCTGTATTTGTTATTTGCACTATTTTATCACAATTCTGCCCATACCATTTGGATTTCATAGTGCATCAGGAATTAAAGAGAAGGAAACCTTGTCCAGTCGGTGGACTGAGGTGAGGCACCGAACTACAAAAGACAAAAGAGAAAGTGGGTACTTGAAAAAGGGGAGAGATAGAAAAAAATCACAGACTAACAGATTGAAAAAAAAAAAAGATCGAAAAAGAAAACCAGACTACAGGGAGAGCGAGATGGACATCTCATCCTTATTCTTACACACTGTAAACAGGGAGAAAATACTCAGCCAAACTCATGAGACAAGACAGAGGAAATAAAAGGAAGGAAGATTATGGAAAGAGAAGATGGAGGGGAAGGGAGAGAAAAAAGGAAAAAGTGATGAGGAACGTGAGAGTAGAGAAAGAGAAGCAGGAAAGTAGAAGGGGAAGGAGGAAGAGGGAAAAAGGAAGGGTGCAGTTCTCCATATGAATACAGTCTGAGGTTACACTTAAAGGTTACCTCTGTCCTAGACTCACTTGCACCGGCAGCCACGTGCGCTGACCTAAGCTTGTCTCTTTTGTTACTATGCATGGTAGTTTGAATCCATCAGAGTCTAATGAAACACATTGCAACTTTACAGAGGGTCTAAATTACAGCTGCTCTAATAATTCAATGGAATAATTTGGACATGACCTCCTATTATTGCTCTGGAATAGGAATATATTTTTCTCTCTTACGTGCATTTTCTAAGAAAGGTTTCTCCTTCTGATTCTTGACTTATCCGTGTGCCAAATTTAATTAAATTACTCCAACAACATTTTGAATCCCTGCCAAAAAGCCCAAAAGCCAGCAGCAATATTTTTAATAAATCAAAAAGATCAAATCAAATAAATAAATGATTCATGTAGCAAAGGGGAGAAAAGTTCAGATGGAATGCAGAACAGGTCTTAGCTCAGCTTAAAGTTGCAAGTGTATCATCAGCAGATTTATTCATGAAGGTTTTCAGGTTATAAGAGAAGGTTTTTATATTGTGCTAATTATGGCTGGAGTTTAAGTGACATAAAAGGGAATAAATGAAAAGCAAAAAGTAGTGATGAGCAGGTCAGCTGATCTCTCTCAAAGACTCATTTCCCATTACAGAACGTCTCACCAGAAGCTCTTCATTGGGTGTTTAAGGGGATGGTCAATCAATTTAGAGAGCTCTACTCATTCCCTTACTTCCTTCCCCAACTCCACATCCATCTCACTTGTCCCTCTTCCTCTCCTCCATTTGCCTCTTTCTCCTGCTTCTCCCTTCCTATCTCTTTCCCTCTATGTGTTTTACTTCCTAGTTTTGTTCTTCCCTTGCTTTTACTTTTACTATCATGATTCTTCATGACCTAGGAAGGAAAAGTGAACCTTCATGAGAAAAGTTGATACAATTGTTTTTGTTGTTGTTGTTTGTTTTATGGTTGTTTTGTTTTTTTTGATTTCTTTAAATACATACTTATATCCTGGAGCCATTTCTTATACTGTATTCAATTTAGGACACCACACACACACACACACACACACACACACACACACACAAATTGATCAAGGACTCAGTACATTCATTCAAATCTCTTATTCTCATTACTGGGTTAAGCAGCCAGCAAAATTTGGATTTACAAACTTAAAGCAACCACAGCACTGCAGGGCCATGTATTGCTTTTCTGGCATTGCTGGTTTAAAGACATTTCATGATCTGTTCTGCTTAATTTAACACTGAGAAAAGAAGGTAAGTTTACAACTTTGTTTTGCTTTCTGATGTGGAATTACACTTTAAGAATAGAGGGTGGTGTGATGTCTTAAGGCTCAGTACACCAGCCACCAAAATTAACAAGTTATATTTGATTCTCATTTATGGTAGAATGAAAGAACCGAGTCTCAAGTTGTCCTCTGACTTCCTTATATGATGTGTTCAGGGATAGTGCTGTAAACACACACAGTAGACAGACAGATAGACAGACAGACAGACAGACAAATAGATAGATATGTAATAATATGTTGACAAATTAGGAGGCAAACCAACATTGTCTCTAAATAATCAGATGAGAATTCTCTTTATTAGCTTTGGCAGCTAGGGATACTGTCTTCTATCTTGGCCATAGATATTAGTTATTACTTACCAACCCCATTAAAAAGAACCAGAAATAAACTGTTTGTTGGGTGACAAGACTTTTCCTGGGAGACACAATTTGCACACCTCTGCTCACCCCAGAGTGAGAGCCCATCACATTCCAAAGATAAGTAAGACCAAAATGTAAGTAAAAGACTAGTAAAAAATCACCCTGTTCTGGCCGCACTCCACTCCAAATATGTTACATAACATATGTAATAGATTTGACCAACATATCCCACCAGCTCACTGTGCATGCTCCATAGACCTTATAAAAGCCCATCCGTATGCCCAGGCCACTGCTATCTCTGTTCCAGCTCAGAGGTTGCCACTATTCCCTTTCTCTTCAATAAATCTTTTGTGTGTGGTTTGTCACAGGATTTGTGTAAGTGCTACAGATCTGAGGGAAAAGGGTTCTACAGTGGGAGTATTGTAGCTCTGAGAGAAAAGGTATCCTGGCAGTCAGGATACAATGAATAACACTAAGTTACACTGAACAAGAAGCCTCACACAAGAGATTTATTTGGAGACACAAGAAGGTTGTCTCTGTTCCAGTGAGAAGCAGCCAGGAACTATACAGGACTCAAGGTTTCTTGAAGGCAAAGTTTTCCAGGGTAGAAATATCTAGGCTTTAGGATTGATGGGATTTCAAGTTCTGAGTTTGGGGCTAGCTCAGGGATTGGTGGGTTTTCAGAGCCTGGAAGTGAGATCAGACTTTTTATGCCAAAGTGACTTTGTGGTATTTCTTAGCTCCTGACTGCCAGGATTACCTTGCACTGGAAAAAAAACTTTTACAAAGCCCTTCTTGGTGAACCAATGAGTTTTAGTGTGCTACTTCCAGGACTGTTGGGTGAGGGGTTACTTACAGAACCAGAAAGGATTGAAAGACAGCAGCAAATCACCAGAGTCTACTAGTGAGGAATTTGGAGCATACTGCACAACCGGCAGGCAGCTCAACATGTCACAAGATATCTTTTCAGCTGATTCTGTTGGTCTCTTCCTTTGGTTTCTGCTTCTTCCAGTCAGCTGGTCTGGTCTCAGAGTCTTCCTTGCAACGTAAGTTGACAGAAAGTAACTCTCACCTGTCATTATGATTTAGTCTGGGAGGCAGTGCACTAATGAATCTGATCAGTTTCAGGGACTTCCTGAAGATGTGTTGAGTTGTTTGGCTTCTATTATAAGGAGCTTCCCACTCCGAGAAGGAAAACATTACAATCTTGTAAGAAAATGGTACGCAAGAACAGGACAATATCAGTCAATCAACTTCGTTTTTTTTTTTTTTAAGTTGTACAATTGCACTTAGAAAGAACAACCCACAAACCACAAGAAACTCAAGAAGAAAGAAGACCAAAAGGTGGACATTTCATTCCTTCTTAAAAGGGGGAACCAAATACCCACAGGAGTCAATCAACTTCTTAGTTTCAAAGTTGAGCTAGGTTATGAAAGAATTGACAGTGGAGTACTAAAATTGATAGTTGCTCTCTGGGAAGCACACTGCTTTTCTAGGCATAGTGAGATATACACATATGTAATATATTTGACCAAGGATACTACCCACAATAGACACAAACAAATGAAAACTAAATAACAACACCTAGGGCTATGGAGGAGAAAAGGTAATAATTTCATAGCATAAATTGTTATTTGCCAGCCAGGTAGTTATCCGGGACCTGCGGGATCTTGGTTATTGTATGGTCTCGAGGAGAACCGCCCTGAAAGAAGAATGGGTGGGAACAAAGAAGAGGTAGGCTAAGCAAGTCTTTTGTCAAAGCCTCATTTATTAATGACCAGTGGCCAGTATATATACGTTACAGAAAAAAGAAAATGAGTAGGGGGTGAAGGGGAATTCGGCTGGAACAAAGGAGGAGAGGGGAACATTTGGACGGGTGTTTGATAAGGGGGCCCAAGACATATTGCAGCCTTATCTGGAGGTGCTGTCTCTGTGAGGCTCAGCTCCATGCACCTCTCAGCAGGACAAGGTAAACATTTTCTCAGGAGGAGCTTGATTTAACACCTTCCCAGGAAGGGAAGATGCCTGCTTGACACTTTAGTGCCTGCTTGACACTCTCCGAAGATAGCCTTAAAGCACTTTCTCTGGGGAGGAAGGTGCCTGGTTCCCAAGCCTCTTGGCTCCAGGTGTCTCCACCAGAGAGCTGAGGTTAGCAGCAGGTCAAGCCAGGGAGTGCTCAGAGAGTGCTTTTGGTTTCCAACAGGTGGTGATGGCACACGCTTTTAATCCCAGCACTTGGGAGACAGAGGCAGGCAGATTTCTGAGTTCGAGACTAGCCTGGTCTACAGAGTGAATTCCAGGACAACCAGGGCTACACAGAGAAACCCTGTCTCGAAAAAATAAAATGTTATTTGCCTTATGTTTTATAACTTTACTAATATTGTAATGAACTATTAGGAATACATACATTTTGTACTTCTGAATGTCTGCGTTTTTTCTTGATAGATCATTAGGGAGATAGTTATTCCACAGAAACAGGGGTTATAAAAGCCATATCTTTTATCATCTATCTAAAATCTTTGATATCAATAAAATTAATTCAGAGAGCTTTTCTGAATTAATGTATAATGAACAAACAGACTGAATAGAACATTTGTATGTCAGAGTCGTATTCAAGACCTAAGAATATGGCTTGAGCCTTGGCAGTTAAAGTTTATCAGGTAATTTTAATGAACTGCTAGAGTTGTAGCTCCCTCTGCTATGTCATTAAAACTGATCTTATTATTCAAACCATTTCCTTCTCCCCCAAGTTTGTGCATTGGTCTCTCCCCTATTTGGTTGCTGATGCAAACCTACAAGTACTTGTCAGTGAACAAGGAGAGATTTTTCACCTTTAGCTTCCAGAATAATAAAACTCAGCACCCTCTCTTGCTTTTTGTTTGATTACACTGGACACTGTTCAAGTCTGTACAACTGCTACTCCTTTTCGTGTTGTTCCAGCTACTGTTCTTTGCCCACAACATACAAGTATTAGAGATCCACAGACTTAGTCCTCTAAATATTCTTAGCTTTCAAAGTTAGGACAAAACACTTAACATAAACAGCTTACAAGGAAAAAAGGTTCCTTTGGCATGTGATTCCTGAGGTTTTGGTCCATGTTGCTTGGCTCTGTGGTAGTCATTACATAAGACATCATAAAGGCAGGTAGTGGCTCATAGCTGATGATGGACAAGATGATGGACAAGATGATGGATAGCTGATGATGGACAAGAGAAACGCCACCAAGCCTTTAGCTTGATTAAAGCTCTGTTCCTACCTTTCAGAACTTCCCTTATATCTCCAGGCTGAATGCTCAGGACATAGCCTTTTGCAAACCTCACAGTGACCTCACCGTCTGCTCAACAGCTTCTTCCTTACATGGCCTATATTAAATGACTTGACTATCTTCTTTAAATCAGGCGTCATCCTCTGTGTTCCTTCCAAAGCCACATTCTGCTTTTAGGGGTATGGGATGAAGGTAAGAGTGGGCATACATGTGTTAGATTTTGAACAGATAACTTGATTTGCTTATATACATTATCTAGTTAAAAAGGAAAGGAAAAGAAAAAGCCAGCTATTCCACATTCTTCAGTCTCCTAGATGATATTTACACATCTGTGAGTCTGTTTCTCCTCAGAAACACGCTGGCAGCAGTATTGAGTGTATATACCTTGGAATCATATTGTTGCTTCACTAGAGAATACACATCTTCACATTTGCAAGATAAATGCTAAATTGTTTTTCAAATCATTGCTCCAATTTACATTCCCACCTGGAGCAAATGTTTAGTTGTACCAATCTTCATCAATCCCTGATAACTGTTGAATTTTCTACATTTTGCTCTCCCTTAGGTATGAAATTGTATCTGAGCATAATCTTTGCTTTATTTCCCTGATTGCTAGTATGGTTAAATATTTTTCATATGTTTGTCCAATGTTTATATTCTATTTTTTGTAATATCAGTTCACATATGAATTGTTCTTACTGACTTTATGAGTCAATTCTTTAATCAATGATATATGTGCAACTTTCTTCCCCTAATCTATGGTATTTCTTTTCATATTCTAATTATTTATCAATAAAAGTGTTATAATCTGTGGTTATCTTTTTAGTTATTATTTATGATGTTGAATTTTTAAATTTTTAAGTTTATTTATCATACATGTCTCTGTGTGTATACATGGGAACCCCATAGCACATAATTGAAGGTTAGATGACAACTTGGTAGAATAATTACTTTCATCCACCTTGTAATCCCAAGGTATAAACTCAAGTAATCAGGTATGGCAGCAAATCTCCCTTACTCATTGAGATATTTCATCATCTTGAATATTTTAAAGTATGTGATAATAATAAGTTAATTACAATAATTCTTCTACTCCATTCTCTTTCACTAGTTTGAAGTAATTATTTTTCTATTGCTGTAATAAAATACGACGACGAAGGAAGCATTTAGTTAGGTTTATATTTCTTAGAGGGTTAGAGTTCACGGTGGTTCTGACATGGCAGCAGGAACAGCTTTTAGCTCACATCTCAAGCCACAAGCAACAGTTAGAGAGTACAATAAGACTTGCATAAGTGTTTTGAAACCTTAACACCTGACAGTATGACACACCTCCAAAACCATACTAATACTTCTCAAACAGTTCCACTGTGGACAGAGTATTCGAATATATGAGCCCATGGGGGCTTTTCTTATTTTAGCCACCAAAGTTTTTTAACCTACAGCTTTAACATCTACATTTGTAGTGTCCTTGGAATTAAGTTTTATATATGAAAAGAAAAGATATCTATTTCTATCAGCTTTCCATCTAATTTAACCAATTATGCAAGATCAAGAGTTTGCCTATAACCTTTGGTCTTAAATACTAATTCTTGCTTTTTATTTTTTTCAAACATGTATTGGTTTGAATATCTGTTGCACTGTTCATTTATCAGTACTTATAATTTTATATTTTTATTGAATGCAGTTGTCTATAATAAGTACCAGCCCCTATATTCTTTCATCAGAATTCTCTATAAAACACATCCAATATTTAATATTATGACAAGGAATTATCATCTAGAACTGTACAAATTAAAAAAATATATATTACACCCTCCTAAATTCTTATAAGGCTTTAGAGAATGTTGTGATGTTCTGTTGTATCACATTCACAGCTATTCTGGGTCATATGAGGCTAAGCTGAATTGATCCTCTGTTCTACAATATTAATTTTAGAGTCCATTGATCAAGATCATTAGCAAAAAAAATGGCAATGACCATATTGTGGGCATTGATAGAATTACACTTAATTTGCAGGTCAACTTAAACAAGTAGTTTCATGATATTGAATTATTTGATATTGAATTTATTTGATGCAGGGTTCCAGCTCATTAACACTAGATAGCTCTCATATTATTCAATTGTATTAAGATGTTTTTCAAAATGTTTTGTAATTTCTTGAGTCATATTGCCTATCTCATGTAGAATTTTCTAGTTTACATTCTGAAACTACTTAAATTGTATTTTAATGTTATTCTCTATCTTTATAGTCATAGTACTGTAAAGAAATTTTTGGGCTGATTTAACAACCAGCTTACTAAGCTATTGCTAGTTTTAATAAATTATCTGCAAGTAATAAAATTTAAAATTTTACTTTTATTCCCTGTGTTTTTCTTTCTTTTCTCTTCTGTTTTTAATTGTGTCATGACAGTTAGATTATTGAAAAGAAATAATCATGGAGAGTGCAGTGCCCTCTTTTTTCCAAATTTTTAAAGGAAATGTCAACAAACATAATACTACTAATGAAGTTTGAGGCGGAGCATATATTATAATTTTTTTCTTTGTTTTTTTCAAGACAGGGTTTCTTGTGTAGCCCTGGCTGTCCTGGAACTCCCTCTGTAGACCAGGCTGGCCACAAATTCAGAAATCTGCCTCCCTCTGCCTTCCAAGTGCTGGGATTAAATGTGTGAGCCACCATTGCTCAGCAATAATTGTTAAGCTTCTTTTTTTCTTTTATTGAAAACAGATTTTTTCCCACATAATATATGTGGTTTCCCCTCCCTTTACTCCTCTCAGTTTCTCTCACATCCCCTCCACCTCCCATTGGGATTCACTTCCTTTCTATCTGATGTTAGAAAACAGACTTCTAAGAGATACAAATAAAATAAAATAAAATAAAACAAAAACAAACACATTGGAGTAGGACAAAACAAACAGACAGAAGGGAAAGAGCCCAAGAAAAAAACATAAGCAGGTATAGACTCAGAGACCCGCTCATTAGCACAGTCCTATTCTATAAAACACTAAAAGCCACAATATGTAAGAAAAGGACCTATAGCATAAAAAGAAGAAAAATTAAAAATATATAAATAAATAAAAACAAAAAATAAAAATAAACTAAAAAATAAAAAGGAAAAAGAAAAATCTTTAACATGGCTTCACAAGACAAGGAATCTCCAAGGATGCCCCGAGTTCATTTTCTGTTGGCATCTGCTGTTGGAAATGGCACCTGCCCTTAAGGGTACTTTCCTTGCTTTCTCCAGTGAGACTTGGAGAAAGCTAAATTTTCATTTGCAAGTAGTTATCAATTGGCGATAGCTTCTGGCTTAGGGATGAGGGCAACAAACCTTCCCTTTGTTTCCACTTCTCCATTTAGCTTTAGAAGCCACCTGGTAGGGAACTGTGCAGTCCCTGTGCGTGCTGCCTTCGTGTCTGCGAGTTTCTATGAATTTTGAATTTACTTGTAGGGCCTTTCTTTCTTGTCTTGAATTCTCTGGCTCTTACATGCTTTCTACCCCCTGAGGTTTTCTGAACCCTGAAGGGAGGAATTTAATGGATACAACTCATTTAAGGCTGAGTTTTAATAAAGGTCTCTACTTTGAAGAATGTCTTTCCGTGGCTCTTTGTATTTGCCGTCATCTGCTACAGGAGAAAACTTCTCTGATAAAGGCTGAACAAATCACTGACAGATAAGTATAGTAGAATATCATTAAAAGTAATTGTATCACTACTTTAAAAAATGTTTTTTTATACCAGTATTATTTGGTTTCATCCTAGGATCCTAGATTCCTAGTCTCAGGTTCTCAATCACTCAGTCAAAGTCAGGTATTGGTTTCCTCTCATGGACTGGGCCTTAAATCAAATTAGGTAAAGTTAGTTACTCCCACAAGCATTATGCCCTAGCAAATCTTGCAGACAGTACACTATTGTGGATAGTGGGTTTGTGGTTGACTTGTGTCTATGTGTCTCTTTTGAAAGTCTGCAGAGTAGGTTCCTGTACCTGAAGCCATTGAACGTGAGGGTAAATACTCTTCGTAGGCATCAGCTCTATTTTTCCGTGTTCAGTCAATATTATAGGTGTTATCTTCAGTAATGAGGCATTGCTGTCAGTGTGTGAAGAACAATCTATGGCAACAGGCTGGGTTGTTTGGAGGCTTCCATGGGACTAATTTAGTTAAAAACTTAATTAGATATAACCCAAGCCTGGCACTAGAAGCTTCATTTGGTGATAGGAAATGTCTAGTTGACATTTGGTGATTTCAGTTGTACTTTCTTTAGAAAAACATGTATTTTTTTTTTTTAGAAACTTTCGACTATATTACGTTTCCATACTACCCTTCAAATGGCTCTGATTATTAGCTATCTCTCCCTGTATTCCCTCTGTTGTCTGGCCCTCTCTCCTCTCACTCCCAATTTGATCCTCCCTTTCCAGCTCCTCCCCACTACTTTATAACTCTCTATTATATTTCCCTTTCCTAGGAAGATCTGTCTCCCTTAATTCCTTACACTATGTCTAACTACATCTAATCACTATATCATGGGGACCCTAAGGGGTTTTCCAGGCCCACACTCTCCTTACAGCTTCCCCCTCCCACTTGGAGTCAAGGCTAGGCCAAGTTTCATTCTCCTCCCACAGGAACATTCTTGAGTAAAAAATTCTCAGATTGTACTGACTGATAGTTACCTGACCCTCTGGAAAGTCCCAGGTAGAGTTCAAATGCATGTCATGCTTGCTAGCCTTTAGATTTAATGGTCAGTATGCTTAGCCAATAAGTTTGAACTTATTAACCTTGTTGATGTAACCTGTATCCCTAAAAAAAGTATAAAAACTCCTTTTAATAGAATAACTTCTTAATAACTTGCCTTGGGGGGACTAATTGAAGGTCAATCCCAAGGCTCAGGAAAATAAACCTCTTGCTTTTTTCATCAATCGGCATCTGGGTGTCTCACTGGGGGCATCTCGAATTAAGTACCACTGACCAAGGGTCTGGGTCTTACAATCTAACCTTTTGAAAGTGAGTGTGTTATATATTGTAGCTTGATTATTATTGACTTAACTGATAATCTCCACATATAAGCAAATACATATGGTGTATCTCTCTTTCAAAATCTTGGATACTTTACTTGGAATGATTTTTTTTCAAGTTCTATCCATTTATCTGTGAGTTTCATGGTTTCATTTTTAAAAAAAAAAAAAAAAAAAAAAGATGAGTACTACACCATAGTGTAAATATACCGCATTTTCAGTATTCATATCTCTGTTGTGGAACATCTAAGATCATTTTCAATTTCTGGCTATTATGAACAGAGCAGCAGTGAACATGGTTCAACACATCTCTCAGTGTATGATGAAGCATCCTTTGGGTTTATGGCTGTCTTAATTAGGAGTACTATTGCTATGTTGAAACACTGTGGGACTGTGAAAGGCAGCCTGTTTTCTGGTTGAGCTAGGTTAAAACCCCGAAGACCCGGCAGATAACTCTGCAAGGGACAGAAGAAACTTTGACGAGCTCCCAGACACTAGGCTCCTGACATTAGGCCTCAGCTCCATAATTCTGTGGCCATCAGTCTTGTAGAACAATGCCTCAAGCCCCTGGTATTCATTCTGTCTGGACTCCACCCCCCAGAGTTACCTGGCAATGGCCAGGTATGCTCCTCCCCACAGTTACCTGGTAATAGCCAGGTATAGGCCTGGCCCCATCTAAAAGGGGCTGCTTGCCCCCTCCTCCCTCTCTTACTCTCTTACTCTTACCACTTTCTTTTGCCCTCTCGCTCCCTCTCTCTGCTTTCCCTTTCCCCCTCTCTCCATGTGGCCATGGCCAGCCTCTGCTTCTCTACTCTCTCCCTCTGTCTGCCTTTCTCTGCCTCTACTACCCTCTTAGCTCTCCTTCCCTAACCTCAGTTCCGCCCTCAGAAAAAGGGATAGGATTTCACTCTCTGCTATGACAATAAATGCCTTAAAACCATGGTTTTGTTTGTTTGTTTGTTTGTTTGTTTCTATATGTGAAAATTGTCCTTTCAAGATCTTTGAGGGCTGTGTTGCAATTTGGATGGGGATTGAATTGAATCTGTTGTTGCTTTTACTAACCCACAGATGGTCCCTTTCACTAACTATACCAATCCCGCTTATCTGTGAGCATGGCAGATCATTTTATCTTCTGGTATCTTCTTCACTTTATTTCTTCAATGTCTTAAGTTGTTATCAAACAATTTTTTCACTTGCTCAGTTAAATTTTCCTCAAGATACTTTGTATTATTTAGGGCTATTGTGAAAGGTAATGTCTTCCTAATTTCTTTTCAGTCCATTTGCCAACTGTTTATAGAAAGACTTCTGATTTTTTGAGTTAAATTTGTATTTAGCTACTTTGATGAGGTCTTTATTAACTGGAAGAGATTCATCCTGAAAATGTTTAAGGTTTCTTACATATAGTATCTTATAATCTTCAAGCAAAGATTCTTTGACTTCTTCCTTTCCAATTTGTACATCCATGATCTGATTCAATTGCCTTGTTGCTCTGATTAATATTTCAAATGTTATATTGAGTGTGAAAATAATGAACAACTTTAACTTGTTCCAGATTTGAGTGGAATTATTTTGAGTTTCTCTCCATTTAAGTTGATGTTGGCTATGGACTTACTGTAAGCTGCATTTACTATGTTGAAGTATGTCTCTTGTATTGCTAATCTATCATTGAAAGTATGTTGGATTTTATCAAAAGTTTTTTTCTACATTTAATAAATATTTCTTTCTTCTTTTTTTCTTTCTTCTTTTCTTTTTTTCTTTCTTTTTATTCTCTCAGTCTGTTTATATGATAGAGTTCATTGATTTAACATATGATAAGACATTTCTGAATCTCTGGAATAATACCTACTTAATCTTGGTAAATATCTTTTTGATTTTTTTTTTTTGGATTTGACTAGCAAATATTTCATTGAGAATTCTTTCTTCTGTGTTCATAAGGGAAACTGGCCTGTAGTTCTTTTCCTTTGTTGAGTTTTTATGTGGTTTGAGTAATTATGGCCACATAAAACAAAGTTAGCAATGTTCCTTTTGTTTTTATTTTGTCCAATAAATTGATGAGCGTTAACTCTTCTTTGAAAACCTGCTTAAAACACTTCAACAATGGGCTTTTTGGTTGGTAGACTTGTAATTACTGCTTCTGTTTCACTAAAAAGATATCATGTCTTTTTGTCATTGACCCTTGCCTGCCTTTCATACATCAACCTTATATGGATCCTTGAATAAGGTCCAGCAAGAAAATATTTCTATTCTCATTCTCTAAGAAACTCATTTCCACATTATTTTCATACAAAGTTTATTATTTCCATAATTTTAAAAGCTATTAAAGTGTATAATGTCTCAGGCAGCTTACATTTTCATAATGGCCAAGTACGAAGCTTCATACTTTCCTATGTATGTGTATATCCTTGGGTTTATAATCTAATGTGGGTTTCTGAGCTATTGTAAGGGTCTTATTAATCACTTGTCTGCGTGCTATTGTTATATGTAAAATGTGGATATTCTCTTCAGACAAAATTTCTTCTGGGAACATTTTTTAAATTCATATATATGTTTGTATTTAGTGTATGTGAGAGCAAGAGATGAAAAATCCAAAGATAGAAAGAGAGAGAAAAAAAGATAGAAATAGGAACAGAGAAGAGACTTAGAAGAGAGAGAAAAACCTCATTACCCAGGTGTAGAGTTTAGAAGACAATTCATAAAATTTAGTTTCTTCTTTTATTTTTACTCATTTTATATCCGGAATAACTTCCTCCCTCCTCTCTTCCCACTCCAACCCTTACAAGTTCCTCTTCCAATTGCTCCTCCCCAACTTCTAAGAGAAGTGGAGATCCCGCTTGGATACCAGCTCACCCTGGAGTATCTAGTCCCAGCAGGACTAGGCACATTCTCTCCCACTCAGGCCTAACCAGGAAGTCCAAGTAAGTGACAAGGACCAGTCTCACCTTGGAGAGCAGTTCTGAGAAAGGGGTCTTTGACAGTGTAAAAACAAATGTTGCAAGGTCAAATTGTGAGTTATAAGGAGATGGCCTATACTCTACTTGAGACAACTTTCCAGTATGTGTTCCTCTCTCTCTCTCTCTCTCTCTCTCTCTCTCTCTCTCTCTCTCTCTCTCCTCCCCCGTGTGTGTGTGTGTGTGTGTGTGTGTGTGTGTGTGTGTGTGTGTGTGTTCTGCTAAAGACAGCTTTCTCTTGCTATTCTAAAAACTCTCTGGATAGCTCATCTTTTGCAAATCAAAAGCCCAGTCTTTTATTTACTTATCAACTTAGTCCTTACTCCAGGTTCCCTTTGGATTGTCCCTTGAATCTGCAACCCATGACTCCAGCCCTGGATTCTTCGAAGAAAACAACAAGTGCATTTTTTTTTTTTAACATTACAAAAGCATTCAAAGATCTGCCTGCCTTTTTAAAGCATAGACAATAAGATAGATGGGTGGGATCATGCCCTGAAATTATCATTCCTACTATGCCTGGGCCTGGACTTAAACTCCCTCTGTCCCAGGCTGACCTTGAACTCAGGTGGGTAGGATCTTGCCTTTCAATTACCACTCCCTTAATCTCTTTATCTCTGTCTTGGTTATGGTTTTACTGCTGTGAACAGACATCATGACCTAAGCAACTCTTATAAGGACAACATTTAGTAGGGGCTGGCTTGCAGGTTCAGAGGTTCAGTCCATTATCATCAAGGTGGGCGTATAGTTGCTCTAGGCAGGCATAGTGCAGGTGGAGCTAAGAGTCCTACATCTTCATCTGGAGGCTTCTAGGAAAATACTGACTTCCAGGCAGCTAGGATGAGGGTCATAAAGTCAACACCCATGATGACACACCTATTCCAACAAAGTCACACCTACTTCAACAGGGTCACACCTTCTAATAGTGTCACTCCCTGGGCCAAGAATATACAAACCATCACAATCTCTTTTCTTAGTACCTTTCTGACAAGCTGGCTCATAATGCAGCTGTCTCTTTTCTCTTAGATATATGAGACACTGTATATAATTCATATTGATTGCATCCTTATACTTTACATAGTTGAGAAATTATATATTTTTGAACTCTTGTTTTCAAAATTCTTTCCCATAGCATTAAGGGATATCCCAGAGGTTTCAGGGTTTACCATTTTGCTGAGACATCAGACACACCCTTGCCTCCTGGACTCATTATGTCTCTGATTATCAGTGAGTCATTAACCTTGGCAGAGAGGACCTTCCTCAAAAGAGCACTGTGAAAATATGTACAATATTATACAAACAAGCTTTACCCCTATTAACATCCAAAAACATTTGTAGAGTCGCACACATTGCTGATTCTTCTCTGAGGGCAGGAACCATGTATGGCCAAGATGATCTGGGCAGGAAGATGGAAGATGATCCAAAGGCAGAGAACAGAGACTGAGGTAGCACCTAGATTGAGCTGCAGATTTTCTACAAGTATGTAGGGGGTCTACATCTAGCTCCTGAATGTTCCCTGGTTCATGGCCCAAGTTCCGTGAGACCCCATGGTCTCAGGTTACTTGATTCTGTGGGTCTTCTTGTGGTATCCCTGACCACTCCAACCTCCTAACTTCTATCCCCTACTCTTTCACAAGACTTCCCTGGCTACACTACAGGGAACCTGTCTGGCTTGGAATGGGTTGAAGTGGGACACAGCATTGAAGGTAGAGGTAGTGAAAGACCCCTCAAGAGAGGAGACCCTCACTCTAGTCTCAGGAATACATGACCCCCATGAAACTCACGAGAGACCAATCTTGCTGCAAACACATGAGGTTTATTCCGGAAACCAGTGCACTGGGACTGAGCTCATAACTCACGCAGGGGCAGAGTAGTTCAACCCCAAGCTCAAGAAGTGTAGGGTATTTAAAGGAAAAAAAACACAAAACAGGGGGAGTAAGGGGAATTCCAACCCAAATTATTCATTCAGTTATGGAGGGGGACATATTCATTTTAGGAATGTAATCTTCTATCGGTCAGCAGGGTGGAGAGCCTCGTGAACCAGTTGACCTTCATTCCTAGTTCTGCCTTCATTGTGGTTCAGCCAGGAGGGGCGGGTCTCAGGAACCAGAGTCGTGAGGCTCTGAGTTAGCCAAATTCCTGGAACCCAGAGCTCTGCACTGGCTGACCGGCATTCTTAGTTCTGCTCAGTCTGCTAGGGGTCATAA
>NW_022196912.1:3105236-3121813 GCF_008632895.1 Mastomys coucha | reverse complement strand
TACCTTTCATACTTTTCAGTAGCTTTAAAGACTGAAGGTCTCTGGCCTTCTATCTCTCTAACAACACTGAATACTGAAGGTGCTGGCTTCTAAAAAACCTTAATACCTTTCTTTCTTATTGTGAGGTTAAAAACCACTGGCTTAGGCAATTAACACCTGTAACTTAACAGCAAGGAATTGGGCAAACAATTAATTGCTAGGACTTTTTTCTGTCTTGTCTAGAAACCTCCTCTCTCACTTGTCAGGCAGGAGGGATGTTTGGAGCAATTAACTTTGATTGAACCCAGAGAAGAGAGTCATGCTTACAGAAGGAGAAACTTTTGCACAAGTAAATATGCATAAGCTCACTTACATTCATATACATATTCATACTTATTTGTTGGGCCCAACAATCTATCTAATCAACTTACATACTTAGACACATACATTCATCCTTAGATATACATATGAAGCAAAAGCCCAAGCACCAGTGTAGAAAGAACTCACTCATTCTGAATGAAAAATGAGCTCCAATCTTTAGTCCATAGAGAAATAAAAAAGCTTCTACCCTTTGACTGCTAAATGAATTAAACCCAAGTTTGTAAGAAAAAAAGCTTTGTCCTCCTTAGTAAGAGTAAGCCTGCCTTGCTGTTAAGAAAAGATCTGTTCCATTCTATGGTAAGCAGAAGCCTGTCTGCTCTTTCTGCTCTCTTTGCAGCTTCTTCATTGTTCCTCTTTCTCTGCATTCTGCATATTGCTCTCTTCTTCTGCTTCTGCCTAATGTCCCTACTTCTAAGGGAAAGTAAATGGGGGGAAAGTCTATCAGATTATATGCTCCTTTCATTTCTAAATTACTCAACTCTACTGTCCTCATCCTTTCTCCTAATCTTGCTCTCTCCTAATCCGGTAATGCAATGCCATGTAATGAAGTCATTTGTTGTGGATTACCTTGGTGTTGTTTATATTTTGATGCTAATCCTGCCCCTCCCTCTTCCCCACTTTGAGGAGCAGTTCACTCAGGTGATTCCAGGTGCTCAATTTCTGCAGACCAACCCTGAGGGGATGCCCTGAGGAACTCAAGAGGTAGTGGCAGGTATTTTTTTCAGGAAAAACTGGTTGCCTTTACAAGCCATCCTCAGGAACCAGAGCCAGATGGCAGCTTCTACCTAGCCTTGGGGGCTAGGCAAGACCACCATTTTAAAAAAGCTACAATCATTCCCAGATTTTGTCCCTTTTTTTTCTTTTACCTTTTTTTTTAAGAATTTATTTATTTATTATTTTTATATAATTACACTGTAGCTGTCTTCAGACACACCAGAAGAGGGCATTAGATCCCATTAGAGCCAGTTGTGAGCCTCTATATGGTTGCTGGGAATTGAACTCATGACCTCTGAAAGAGCAGTGAGTTTTTTTAACCACTGAGTAGTCTATCCAGCCCCTTTTGTACTTTTTCTAGAGGAATAATTCACATGGTTTTTCCAAGCATCTTTTTTTTCATTTTTATCTTGTGTTTTTACAAAAGTTTACTAAAAGTTTAAACATAAATTCAAATCATAAATTAAAACAGAACTTCACATGTACATCCATTATAAACAGAGATGTTTGCATGTATATCCATTAAGAGTAATTACCTGGGTAAACATTACTTTTTTTGGTCACTGGCTCCACAGGTTCATGGAGGGTTAAAGATCATAACTTTTGTTCCTAAGTTGACATTGAAGTTTTTTTATAGACAAACCCACTGAATATTTTATCTTCTGTCCTTCCACCTTCAATGAATTATTAGTTCCCTTTTTTGGCCATTGGTTATTTGTTTAAAGCCTCTTTTAATGTGTTATAAGTTGTAAATGCCTGCTTTCTATCTCAGAAACAATTAACTTGTGACATGAAGACTATCAGAGTTCTAGCTGTAGTTTTCCTATCAGAGAGGGCTTTAATAGCAGTCTTATTATAAAGGGCTTAATAATTGCTATTAAAATTTCAGGAATTCTTCATTAAAAATTAAGATGTCATCTATTTGTCAATATATAACATCATTATAAGACTGTACATCTTTGAGGATCTACAGCAATCTGCCCAATAAGGTGGGCTAATGCTCAGGGATTAAATATTAATTTTATAAGGACAGAAATGACCTATCAGCTGCAAGAAGAGATCCAGAGATGAAGTCTCTTTGGGACTTTGTCTCCTACAACTCATCCATTGCAGACCATGCAGAAGAGGTGGGCCACCTCCAGGAAGGCCACCTGCTAGCCTTAGCCTGTCCCAGATGACTTCTGGCACTGCACCTGATGCTTGGCTCTGCATCTCCACATCTGCCTCCACCCACTCTGGGATGAACCCTCTCAGGAGATAGTTAAGCCAGGTTCCAGTTTGTAAACATAGGATAGAATCTTTAATAGTGCCTGGGGTTGGTTCTCTCACATGGGATGGATCTCAAGTAGGAGCAGTCATTGGTTGGCTGTCCCCTCAGTCTCTGTTACATCTTTATCTCTGTTCCAAATTTTGGGTTCAAGGTTTTATGAGTGGATTGTTGTCCCCCTCCTCCCTCTGTAAGTCTGAGCTACAGGCGGTGGCCACATCAGTCTCTATATCACTCTCTGGTAGGAATCTCAGCTAGGATCACTCCCTTAGACTCCCAATAGCCTCTCCTGTTCTAGGTCTCCAGCTAATGACTACCAAAGATGCCTCCCCATACCAATTTCCATTCTCACATCCATCCCTTTCTTACTCCCTCTTTTTCTGTACCTGATCTCCATTCCTGTTCCTCTCTTAACTTCCTCTTCTACCCAGTTCCCTTTCTCCACCCACGTTTTATGACTATTTAGTTTCTTCTAATGGCCAAGATCAAAAACTCAAGTGAAAACACATGTTGGCAAGGATGTTGAGCAAGAGGAACACTTCTCATTGTTGGTGGGAGTGCAAACTCATACAACCATTTTGAAGTAACCCAGAGCAGGAAAGACCCTCATTGTGTATACTTAATTATAAGTGGACACTAGCCATAAATTGTAGGACAACCATGCTACCATCCACAGATCTAAAGTAACTGGGTAATAATGAGGTCCAAGGGAGGATGCACAACACCCCCCCAAAAAAAGAGTTAGTTTATTCTTAAACCATATGGATTGCAGGAGTAGATCTCAGGTCATCAGATTTGGAAGCAAATAACTCTATCTGTGTTTTTTAGTAGGCTTTGGGAAGATAGCTGAATACAATATGGGGTTTATATATCCTCTGGACAAATAAGAATTATCATAATGAGATAATAGGATAGAGGCAAACAGGTTCAGTTGAGTAAGATTAGAAAAAGAGAAAGGATCAGGATAAATAATCATTAAAGGGGAATTCTTAGAATGTTGACATTTAAAATGAAGCACGAAGTTCTGATGAATTGAGTTTATTATTGGGACACAGATGGGGGAGGTAGATAGATAAATAGGTAGATAGATAAATAGATAGATAGATAGATAGATAGATAGATAGATAGATAGATAGATAGGCAGATAGAAAGTTGTAAAATTAATTTTTTAATAATTTTTTTCTCTTGTAAATCACTCTCCAGTGTCTGAGAGTTAACTGAGATGGAGTGCTTTGGGACTGAGAAGAAGGAGGCTTCTGAAGTTTGAATGCTGAGCAAATCAGGATGAGAAACTTGAATTCTAGATAGAAATGTAAAATGCCATCTGTAGAGACCAACTCAAAAATATTAATCCAGAATTGCTCCTGCCAAAAAGAAATGCAAAGACAAAGAGTAGAGTAAAGATGAAGGAAAGCCATCCAGAGACTGCCCCATTTTAGGGATCCATCCTATCTGCAGACACCAAACCAGGAAGTTATTGTTACCAGGAGGCACTTGCTGACCTGATACCAGAGTCTGGTATAGCTGTCCTCTGAGAGGCTGTGTCAGAGCCTGACTGATACAGATGTGGATGCAAGCAGTCAACCATCAGACTATGTGAGGGACTTAGGAGGACTTAGGGGAAGCACTGAAGGAGCTGAAGGGGTTAGCAACCTCATAGGAAGAACAATATCAACCTACCAGACCCCCAAAAGCTTCCAGAGACTAAACCACCAACCAAAGAGTACACATGGAGGGACCCACAGCTCCAGCTGCATATGTTGTAGAGGATTGCCTTATCTGGCATCACTGGGAGGGAAATCCTCTGGTCCTGTGTAGGCTTGATGACACAACATAAGGGAATTCTAGGATGCTGAGGTGAGGGAGTAGGTAGTTGGGGAGTACCCTCATAGAAGCAAGAGGGATGTGGGAGGGTGATGGGAGGGAGTATAACTGGGAAGGAGAATAGCATTTGAAATGTAAATAAATACAATAACCAAAAAGAAGATAATAAATGAAGAAAAAATCAAACATCAAAAAAAAAAAAAGAAATTTATAAAATGACTAGAAATATCAGGGCATGTGTTAAGGAAACTATAAACTACAGTTTAGTAAATAAAGTGGCTTCTTAAATGCATACTTTAGATCTTTATCCTGTGAGATAAAGGCAGAAGGAGAGTTCTCTGGAGATGAGATAACTAACCAAGGAAATGTTGGCCCTCCCAGATAAATTTGTGCTTTATCTTACCCATAATGCTTGAATTGCTCAACTGTGTTGTAGAAATACATGAATATTAACAAAAATGCCAGTGTAACCCAATGGTATTCATTCACTCATTCAAAAAAAAAAAATCTACTGACCCTCATTATTTCCAGATGTTGCCCTTTCAGTGCCATGCTTAAAGTAATCACTTTATCTGAAAGCAGCAAAGACGGCTAAAATAATTCCATCAGGGAATCAGAAATAAGTTGATTTTGGAAAAAGGGACCATAGCATTTTGTTTGGGGCAAACCAGGCTTTCGGTTGCAAATTTTACACTTACCGGCAATGAAAACAATCTGTAAAGATCAGTCTCAGGGACTCAGGCTGCTGCCCCAATCCTGCTGGTAATGAGCACTGTGATTCGATGTGAGTCTTTGCTTAACTTTAAGCCCCAGCTTCCTTATCTGTGAGAGTTTTACATGCCTCTTTTAATCCATGCTGCTAAATTCAGTCCAACTGGTTTCAACAGAGACTTGACCCAATATATGAATTATTGCTAGAAGTTGTTTAACATTTGCTCTCTTAACATTCCTGGATCCCATTTCACTGCTATCATTTACAAAATGGAGATATAAATCCCAATCATATATACCTCACAAGAATATTGTAAGGATAAAGTAGGTTAATCCCTGGAGAAGTGCTGGTTCCAAGATGTACTACCATCAATTGTCTCCAACCCTAAGGTCTGGCACAAGGAAAAAGGCAAGAATAAAACTCTTCAAATGTGCTGGTGCCCCTCTCACCAGTTTGTATCTTAGAGGATTCATAAAGGGCATACCTTCCGGGCCTTCCAGGCCCAGAGGATTAGGTTTTACATTATGTATCCACACTAGCATTGTAATTTTCCTGAGCCTTAAAATCCTTCATCAACAGTAAGCCAAGGGATATTAGGCATCTAGGCTAACTTTTGAAAAATGATTCAGCCAATCATTTAAATAAATTTCTGACACTTTTTTTTAACTGTGTGAGCTTCCATATTAATTAAACCTTGAATCTCTACTCAGAGGGACAATGTCAATAAACTCAGCCTGATCTAGTTTTATTTTCCTTCCACCATTATCCCACACCCTTAAAATCCATTCCCAGACATATTCCGCAGACTTCTGCTTGAATGAATTACCAAACTCATTAAGGTCCATAGTAGTGTAGTGCATTTCCTCATGGGCTACACTTTCTACCTCCCCTCTAGGGGCTGCTTTGCCTTGAGTCTGGTTATAGGTCTAGAAGAAACTTTTGCTGGGCCTTAAGGAATATCAGTATTGTCTTGCCTGGCATTTTCTTCAGAGAAAGTCACTGCTGGTTTATCAGACTCTGAGGAACGCATTTCTTTGTGTGAAAAAGGCATCATTTCAAGGGGTGGGGCTGAGGTTACTACTTCCTCAGGTGAGGTGAACCCTGGAGAATCTGAAGATTAAAAGTTCAGCTTCAACAGTGACCTCTCATACATCCCCATCCCAAGTTTTAGGATACCATTCTTTGCCAACCAATGCCCTGACTTTAATGATGACACCCTCTGAGGCTGAGACTTGAATTTTCTCTGTAATTTACCCAACCTTATAATGAGGGCTTCAGTTTGATTTTCTGCAACTCAGCTCTATGGCTGGTAGAGAAAAGGTTCTCTTCAACGGCACATTTAGAAACCTTTAGATTGTTTATTTGCACCTGGCGCCATTCAATTTTATCATATAGCTCATTCTTTTCGTTTATCAATTTGTCCAGAGATACTAAAAGCAACAAGTCAGCAAAATCATTTTCTGATTTTTTCCCCCAAATTCTAAAAAGTTTTGTATACTGGGTCTCCTAATTCATTGCCAGTTACAATTGATAGATCAAGATAATCAAAGTCATTAGCTTTTTTAAGTTTGAAATATAGTTTCCACCATGGGCCTGCAATATTCTCCAAGCATCCAGGAGAGAGAGTCTCTGGAGTGGTTTCAGTAGCTGAAGTGCTGGTGAATTAGAAGGTACTGGCAAATTATGAAGCCAATTCTAGATTCTTAAAAGATTCATTCTTATACTTCTGCTCCTCTAGGACCACTTTCAGTACCAACTTCTGTATTAGTCAGGGTTCTCTAGAGTCACAGAACTTATGAAATATCTCTATATGTTAAAGGAATTTGTTATGATGACATACAGCCGGTAGTTCAACTACCCCAACAAAGGTCAGATATGAATGGTAAGTCCAAGAATCTCAGTCCCACAAGGCTAGTTGTTTCAGCTGGTGTTCTATAGAAGTAGATTCCAACAGATGTGCTGGCAAGTAAAAGCAAGCAGGTGAAGAAAAGAGAACTGTCCTTCTTCCAATGTCCTTATGTAGGTCTCCAGCAGAAGGTGTGGCCCAGATTAAGGCTGACCTTGAATTCAAGAAATATGCTTGCCTTGGTCTCCTGGAATTAAAGTCTTGTACTACCTTGCCTGGGCCTAAGCTTTTCATAGCCACTATGTCTCAAGATCTCCATGCCAAGATCCAGGTCAGAAATTTGTGTCTTCCAGTCTCAAGATCTCGATCACAGGTGGCTCACCTGTGGTTCATGTGGCTCCAGTTCTGGACTGTAGTTCATTACAGACATAGTCAAGTTGACAACCAGGAGGAGCTGTTACTGATATTCTAGATTTCAATGAAAATGAATGAAGGCACAGCATACCCTAACTTAGGGGACACAATAAAATTAGTGTTAGGAGAAAAGTTTATAACACTAAGTGCATTTATAAAGAAATTGAAGAATTTACTTACTAGCAACTTAAAAGTATACCTGAATACTCTAGGGGAACAAAAAAAAAAGAGTAAACACACTCAAGAGGAGTAGACTTCAGAAAATAAACTCAAGGCTGAAGTCAATCAACTAGAAACCAAGAGAACAATTCAAAGAATCAAAGAAACCAAGAACTGGTTCTTTGAAGAAATCAACAAGATGGACAAATTCTTAGTCAAAAAAAACTAAAGGCTGAGAGACAGTATCCAATTAACAAAATCAGAAATGAAAAGACATAACAACTTACATTGAGCCGGGCGGTGGTGGTGCATGCCTTTAATCCCAGCACTTGGGAGGCAGAGGCAGGAGGATTTCTGAGTTAGAGACCAGCCTGGTCTACAGAGTGAGCTCCAGGACAGCCAGGGCTACACAGAGAAACCCTGTCTTGAAAAAACAAAACAAACAAAACAAAAACAAAAACACAAAACAACAACAACAAAAAAAAAAAACCTGACATTGAGGAAATTCAAAGAATCATCAGGTTTTACTTTGAAAGCTGTTACTCCACAAAAGTGGAAAATCTTATTGTGGATTGGTTCTAATTCTATTTGTGTTTATTCGGCTCCCAGAACTGGCACATCTGATTATAAGACACTGAGGGTTCCTGCCCCAGTTGGCTTTGATTTCTAAAATAATGTTGCCAGCACTAATTGTTTCCCAGGGAGACAAAGGAGTGATTTTCAATTTCTGGGGCAAGGGAGCACAAGAGAGGAAGGTTTTAGAATTACCATGACAGGGAAGCAAAAATATCAAGCAGCAAAAGAGAAAGCATATGACCATGTAAGAATCTGAGTAGAACACAGAGAAACCCTGTCTCAAACAAACAAACAAACAAAAAGAGATCTGAGTAGAGCTGGCCCAGGGCCCAATTTGGTCTAGGGTAGGGAGATGAAATATAGATTTTAGTAAGTAATAGTTCAGGAATATTGGGACGTTAGCCACAGGGAGGTTTGGAAGTTCCAAGCTATTGAGTTGCTTAGGGCATATTCAAATTGTGTGTGTGTGTTTCATTCATGAATCCAAAACACTTGGGTAAGTGTAGAGGAGACACATGCACCCACTAGGGAGTTTACAGCAGATTAATAATTTATACTTCAAAATCTGAATGAAACAGATGATTTCCCTGATAGATACCACTTACCAAAGTTAAATTAAGAATAAATAAACTATGTAAATAGCCCTATAACCCCTGTGAAAATAGAAGCAGTCATTAAAAATATTCCAAACAAAAATATCTCAGGGCCAGACAGTCTTAGCACAGAATTCAACCAGACTTTCAAAGAAGACCTAATACCAATACTCCTCAAACTATTCCACAAAACAGAAACTGAAGGAACATTCTCAAACTCATTCTCTGAAGCTACAGTCATTCTGATACCTAAACTACACAAAGACTCAACAAAGGAGGATAATTTCAGACCAATTCCTTTTATGAACATCAATGTAAAAATAATAAAATACTTGCAAATACAATTCAAAAACACATCAAAGACATCATAAGCCATGATTAAGTAGGCTTCATCCTAGAAATGCAGGGAGGTTCAATATATGAAAATCCACCTACATAATTAATTAACTACATTAAAAAAACAAATAAAAAACCATGATCATCTCAGTAGATGCTGAAAAATTCATTGACACAATCAATACCCCTTCCTGTTAAAAGTCTTGGAGAGATCAGGGATACAAGGCACATACCTAAACAGAATAAAGTCAATATATACTAAATCAAATTAAATGGAGAGAAACTTAAAGCAGTTCCACTAACATCAGGGAAAATATAAAGCTCTTCATTTTCTTACAATCACTTCAATATAGTACTTGAAGTCCTAGCTAGAGAGATAAGGACAGCAACCTACCTACAAAATCTTGGACCAAAATGTGCACTGCCTCAACATACGCAGGGACAAAGATGGGACAGAAATTTAGAGAATAGCCAACCAATAACTGCCCTAACTTGAGACACAAAAATGTGATACAGCCAATCCCAAATAGTATTAATGATACTCTGCTATGCTTATAGATAGGAACATAGCATAATCGCCTCCTGAGAGGCTTCACTCTGCACCAGATGGAAACAGATGCATAGACCCATGATCAAACATTAGATGGAACTTGGGATTGTCATGGAAGAGTCAGGGGAAAGATTGAGAAACCTGAAGGGAGTAGGAACTCCACAGGTAGACCCACAGAGTCAACTAACCTTGACCCTTGATAGCTCCCAGAGACTAAACCACCAACCAATAAGTGAGTATTGACTGGATCTAGGCTCTCTGCACATATGTAGCAGATGTGCAGCGTGGTTCATGTGGATCCCCAACAACTTTTGCTTCCCTGTGGATCCTATTCCTCTAATTGGACCCCCTTGTCTGGCCTCAGTAGAAGAGGGCACAACTAATTCTGCAGTGACCTGATGTGCCAGGTTGTGGTGAATCCTAGGGGAGTTCTCCCCCTTTTAAGAGAAGGGAAGGGGGGACTTGGATGAAGAACTGTGTGAGGGGGAACTTGGAGGAGAGGGGTAGTGATATTGGAATGTAAAGTGAATAAATAAATGAATAAATAAATAAATAAATAACTGAATGAAAAGGTAATACTCATCTAAAAACAGAAAAGAAAAGAGAATTAAAGTATTGTTTTAACTGTCTAAAACTTTTGATTGGATATAAACCTATTTCTTCAAAAGTGTTATATGAGTTTTCTATACCTCAGGATTTATAAGTTTATTCAATATGGTTAAAAATCTATAAAATCTGTAAGAAATGTTGACTTAAGCTTAAAACACAAGCTTAGTAATTAGAAGCCTACATAGATAATCTTAGAACATAGTTTTAATCCACCAAAGTCTGTAGTTCTGACCAAATATTCAAATGTGCTAACCTTGCCTTTTAAGTCCTGTAGTTCTGCTTTTGACTAACTGTTTTTGTTAACTGAAATATGTCAAGCCAAAACATGGATTTTATTCTTAAAGAGTCACCCTGAGAAAGGTTAAGAATACACTGGAATCTTAAACTCCTAGTGCAGTCTCTGGACAATTAAAGTTAGGGTCAACTGAGTACTAGAAAGTAGATATTCCTGTTATGATACAGCAAGACAATGACCTAGCACTTTGACAATGAACCTATAAAATATATCTCCTTACCTAAGGTCTTTTCAGAGTAACAGAGACTGATTTAAAAATGTACATCCAGCATCCTTGTCTTTGCCAAATTTGTGAAGCTTTAACTATTTTGATAAAGTGAGTCAGACCAGGAACAATGATATTCTACAACAGTGATCTATGAAAAACCAGAAAATGGCAGTTGACAGTCTTCTTACAGACTGTTTTAAGATTTAAATTTTATTTTGATACTAAAGAGTTAAATTCAAGAATTGTAAAAAAAAGGTAAGGCTAAACTTAACAGAAATAAAACTGTAGAATCTTAATCTTCTAAAATCTACTAATTGTAAACTATTAAAGATAATGAAGACTTGAAGAATATTGGTCACCTTATAAATGATCAAATTCTTTACCAATGTAATTTATTTATAGGAATGAGCTTTATTTAGCTTCATATATATGCTTTTCAAGGTTAAACCTAGAACAAGTAACTAAAAATATATTAAGTTTATTTGAAATAAGGTATGCTTAATCAGCAGCCTTCCAAAATTTCAGAGATTTATTGAATATGCCATCTAAATACTGTTTCATGGAGAAAACTTCCTATGTCAGAGATCCCAGCTCCTAACACCAACTTTAAGGTCTCCAAAGAAGATGGGGTATGACAAGTACACCTAGATTGTGGGAAAAACTGTCCCACTCCTTACCTACTTACAGGATCCTATATAAACTGTGGACACTGCTGAGTTAACTGATGTATTCTACCTAATTAAAATAATTTCCCTAGGTTCTTCCTCTACAGCAAAGTCTCTCAGGCCTGAGTCTGGCAGCCAGAGGCTACTTCTTTCCTTTGTGGTAGCTGAAAATTTAGTACTGTCCTATATGGCATCAGAAGAGGTACAACTACTACCTCCAATGAAGCCACCGGGACCACAGGAACCTAGGGTAATCATATAGGTAATGGGTATATCTCTGTCACTTTAAATGACACATAGGATATTTGGATTATACTTCCTGCTATACTTTATCCTTTTCCGGTCTCTGCTGGTGCTGCGGGGTAGCTGTAGCTTCATTAATTTAGCAGCAGCTGCCTGGTCACATATAAAAGCTAGGCCTTACTTTTCTAGAGCTTTTTGTTCACCTGATAAAAGAAAGGCAAACGTACAGGCAGATTCGCCTTTAACAGGCTTCATCTTAAAGATATAAAGGTTTCAGATATAACTTTTACTATTTAAAGGAACTTGCTTTCCAAAGACTGCTCTTAATAATCAAAACTTTATGCATATCTAATGATAAATAATTGAATAAAAAGTTTAAGGTTTTATAAATTACAAAGGTCTAAAACAATTTAAATTATAAACAGAGGATCTAAATGTACCAGAAAGTTATGAATACCTATGAAAATGGCTAAGATATATAAATAGAAATTACTTCATACTATTGTTACACTTAAGTATCAAAAGCTCAATATTTTAACATTAATCACTGGAGTTCTGGTAACTGGTAAAGCACTGACTACTAGTGTTAGTCGTAAGCTCAGGATTTTAAATTTCCTCTGGTTATCTTCTAAATTAAGACTTAAAGATGCTTCTCAACATGCTAAAAACATCTCTGTCTAATTTATAAATCTATCCCTCTGGACAGAGAAAAAAATGTTCACACATTTCAACCCCCAGCCATAGTTTGTGCTGTAATTCACTGGCATGAGTTTAGTCCTGCTGTTTTATAACTGCTATTACCTGTTTTTGTTTGTTTGTTTGTTTTTTACAATATGGATTTCAATACAAGTTACAAACAATGATAATGTAAGCTTCAGGGAGTTGAAAAAATTGGCTAAAGGGGACACGGGACACAGTGTATATTTATACTTACTATTGGCATACCAAGATTATATGCCCTTAAAATATTTATTCTATTTATGCCAACCAAACAAGTATAATTTATAAATAAGCGATTTTAATTATCCTAATTAACAAAATCAGAAATGAGAGACATAACAACAGAAACAGAGGAAATTCAAAAAAATCATCAGATCTTACTACAAAAGCCTATACTCAAAAAACTAGAAAATCTGGATGAAATGGACAATTTTCTAGACAGATACCAGGTACCCAAGTTAAATTAGGATCAGATAAACCATCTAAACAGTCCCATAACCCCTAAAGTAGAAGAAGCCATTAATACCTCCCAACCAAAAGAAGCCCAGGACCAGACTGGTTTAGTACAGAGTTCTATCAGACCTTCAAAGATGACCTAATACCAATACTCTTCAAACTGTTCCACAAAATAGAAACAGAACACTACACAATGTATTATATGAAGCCACAAATACTCTGATACCTAAACCATGAAAAGACCCAACAAAAACAGAAAACTTGAGACCAATTTCCCTTATGAATATTGATGTAAAGATACTCAATAAAATTCTCACAAACTGAATCCAAGAACACATCAAAATTATCATTCATCATGATCAAGTAGGCTTCATTCCAGGGATGCAGGGATGGTTCAATAGAAGAAAATCTATCAATGTAATTCACTATATAAACAAACTCGATGAAAAAAACAAACAAATAAACAAACACATGATCATCTCTTTAGATGTTGAGAAAGCATTTGACAAAATTCAACACCCCTTCATGATAAAAGTCTTGGAAAGATGAGGAATTGAATGCCTATACCTAAGCACAGTAAAAGTAATATATAGCAAACTAGTAGCAAACATTTAGTAAAACTAAATGGAGAGAAACTTGAAGCAATCCCACTAAAATCAGGGACTAGGCAAGGCTGTCCACTCTCTCTCTACCTACTTAATATTGTACTTGAAGTCCTAGTCAAAGACCCCGGAGTTCGGGAGACCCTCACTCAAGTCTCGGGATGATGAGACCACCCAATAACTCACGAGAGACCAATCTTGCTGCAATCACATGAGGTTTATTCAAGATAAGTCAGATCTGGGGTCAAACATGTAGCCTTGCAGGCCAGAGGAATTCAACCCCGAACACAAGAAGTGAGGGGTATTTAAAGGGAAAAATCACAAACTAGGGGGGGTGAGAGGGTTACCAAGGAAACATAACATAAAAACAGTGGAAAATTCCAAAGGGACCCAACCCCTGGTTGAGTCAGGGTCATAAGTAAAACATCCTGCACACTCGTTATTCACAAGAATGTGGTTTAGTCAATGCTATCCACTTTATGGCTGGCCGTTCCCTAGAACCACCCAGATGGCTCATATCCTGCTTTTTGTTCTTGGACCTAACTGAGGGTGGGGGCATTGTGGCCAACACGTTCTTGAAACTGACCAGTCCACATTCTTGGCTCATTACAGAGACTTTCTATGCCCTTTAAGTAAAGGTTATACAGTATACATTAATGCATCTCCATTAACATGCTTTTTCTAAATTTCTAAATTCAGTCTTTCACTAGCCACAGCAATTAGACAACAAAAGGAGACCAACGGGATACAAATTGAAAAGGAAGAAGTCAAATTATCATAATTTGAAGATGATATGATAGTATACTTAAGTGATGCCAAAAGTTCCACCAGAGAACTTCTAAACCTGATAAACAACTTCAGCAAAGTAGCTGGATATAAAATTAACTCAAGCAAATCAGTGGCCTTCTTCTATACAAAAGATAAACAGACTGAGAAAGAAATTAAGGAAACAACACCCTTCACAATAGTCACAAATAATATAAAATACCTTGGTGAAACTCTAACTAAGCAAGTAAAAGATATGTATGACAAGAACTTCAAGTCTCTGAAGAAGGAAATCGAAGAAGATCTCACAAAATGGAAAGATCTCCCATGCTCATAAATTGGCAGGATTAATATAGTAAAAATGGCCATCTTGCCGAAAGCAATCTACATATTCAGTGCAATTCCCATCAAAATCCAATTCAATTCTTCACAGACTTGGAAAGAGTAATTTGCAAATTCATCTGGAATAACAAAAAACCTAGGATAGAGAAAACTATTCTCCACAATAAAGGAACCTCTGGTGGAATCACCATCCTGGACATTAAGCTTTACTACTCAGCAATTGTGATAAAAACTGCATGGTATTGGTGCAGTGACAGGCAGGTAGATCAATGGAATAGAATTGAAGACCCAGAAATGAACCCACACACCTATGGTCAGTTGATCTTTGCCGAAGGAGCTAAAACCATCCAGTGGGAAAAAAAAGAGAGCATATTCAACAAATGGTGCTGGCTCAACTGGCAGTTAGGATGTAGAAGAATGCAAATCGATCCATTCCTATCTACTTGTACAAAGCTCAAGTTCAAGTGGATCAAGGACCTCCACATTAAACCAGATACACTGATACTAAAAGAAAAGTGTGGAAGAGCCTCGAGCACATGGCCATAGGGGGAAATTTCCTGAATAGAACACCAACAGCTTATTCTCTAAGATTAAGAATTGACAAATGAGACCCCATAAAATTATAAAGCTTCTCTAAGGCAAATGACACTATCAATAGAACAAAACAGCAACCAAAGGATTGGGAAAAAATTTTTACCAACCCTACATCCAATGGGCTAATATCCAATATATACAAAGAACTCAAGAAGTTAGATTCCAGAGAGCTGAATAACCCTATTGAAAAATGGAGTACAGAGATAAACAAAGAATTCTCAATTGAGGAATACCAAATGGTTGAGAAGCACCTAAAGAAATGTTCAACATCCTTAGTCATCAGGGAAATGCAAATCAAAACAACCCTGAGATTCTACCTCAAACCAGTCAGAATGGCTAAGATAAAAAACTCGGGTGACAGCAGAAGTTGGCAAGGATATGGTGAAAGAGGGATACTCCTCTATTGTTGATGGAATTGCAAGCTGGTACAAGCACTCTGGAAATCAGTTTGGTGATTGCTCAGAAAATTGGGCATAGCACTAGCTGTGGACCCAGCTCTACCACTCCTGGGCATATAACCAGAAGATGTTCCAAAATGTAATAAGGACACATGCTCCACTATGTTCACAGCAGCCTTATATAATAGCCAGAAGATGGAAAGAACCTAGATGTCTCTCAACAGATGAATGGATACAGAAAATGTGGTACATTTGCACAATGGAGTACTACTCAGCTATTAAAAATGAGGAATTCACGAAATTCTTAGGCAAATAGACAGAACTAGAAAATACTACCCTGAGTGAGGCAACCCAATTGCAAAAGAACACACATGGTATACACTTCCTGATAAATGGATATTAGCCCAGAAAATTGGAATACCCAAGATACAATCCACAGACCACATAAAGCTCAAGAAGAACGAAGACCACAGTATGGATACTTCAGTCCTTCTTAGAAGAAGGAATGAAATACCCATTGGAGGAGATTCAGAGACAATACGTGGAGCAGAGACTGAAGGAAAGGCCATCCAGAGACTTCTCCACCAGGGGAACCATCACATACACAGTTACCAAACCCAGTCACTACGGTGGATGTCAACAAGTGCTTACTGACAGGAGCCTGATATAGCTGTCCCCTGAGAGGCTCTGCCAGTGTCTGACTAATACAGAAGTGGATGCTCACAGCCAATCATTGTACTAGTACAGGGTCCCCAGTTGAGGATTTAGAGAAAGAACCTAAAGAGCTTAAGGGGTTTGCAGTCCCATATGAGGAGCAATAATATGAACCAACCAGTAACCCCAGAGATGCCAGAGACTAAACTACCAACCAAAGAGTGTACATGGAGGGACCCATGGCTCTAGCAGTACATGTTGCAGAGTATGGCCTTGTTGGACATCAATGGGAGGAGAAGCCCTTGGTCCTGTGAAGGCTTGATATATGTTCTAGTATAGGAGAATGCTAGGACAGGGAAGAGGATGTGGGTTAGTTGGTGAGCAGGGGTAGTGGGTATGATATAGGGAGTTTTCAGAGTAGAAACCAGGAAAAGGAAAAACATTTGAAATGTAAATAAAGAAAATATCTAATAAAAAAGAAAACAAAACTAAAAAAGAAAAAAAGTATAGAGTAGAGTATAGAGAAGTATATTTCATCATTTTCATTTTCATTTTTTTTTATTTTCTTTATTTACATGTAAATTTCTCCATTCCCAGTTTCCCCTCCAAAAACAAATAAACAAACAAAAACAACCAAAACAAACCCCTGTTGCCTCCCACTTCCCCATGCCTGCC
>NW_022196912.1:3102593-3103941 GCF_008632895.1 Mastomys coucha | reverse complement strand
ATATATATATACATACATATATATATGGGTACTTTTCCTCCATCTCTCTCTCTTTTCCTCTCTCCCCTCTTCCTGTGCTGTGGTCCCCACTCTTCCTTAATTAAACCTCTTAAAGGTGGAGCTGTTTGTGTCTAGTGTCTGCAGATACGCCCGCCGCGAGCCGAACCCCATCATTTGGAGCTGAACCCCAGGAGCGTGGCCCCATCACCGCTACAGCCGCTGCTGCCGCAGCCATGTGGGGCGGCCACTGCCTCCACCAGAGAAGCAGCTGCTGCGGAGCAGCTGCAGGCTGCAGCGGCTGCTGGCTGCTATCGATACTTCCTGCTCTGCGCAGAGAATGCGGGGAGCAAGAGAGCAGTCCCAGCACTGCCAACCAGGCAGTATAGGTACGTGACTTCACAGCCCCCTCACCCGGCAACTGCTCACCAGACACCGTGAGACATAACCACATGAGCCGTAACCCACTCAGGCACCATTTAGCTCCGTGTTTTTTCCATTTACCAGATTGCTTATAACCAGCCGCACAGACACCCGCATATTAATTAATAGGATCAGTCAGGGGGAAGACCTCCAGATTTCCAGATAAGGTCTGGACAACCTTCCCTGGAATTGATGGAGTACAGCCTCCCCCGACATACGCGTTAGGACATCCTACCATTGGGCGTCCTTCCCTCGGAGGTAACTCCCACCCCTTAATACTTACCGGGCTACCGGCCCCCAAACCCCTGGATCCAGGGTGAGTGACTCTCCCACGCAGGCCACCGGGCCCTGCCAAATTGCCACTAGGGTTTCTCGTGACAACTTGAAACCACTAGCTTCAGCTGTTAATTTTCCTTGCTGCTTGGATTGTTCTCAGGACGCTGGTACGAACATCCAACCACCCCCCAATTGGTTCCAGAATGTCTTCGACAGTTCCTCCAGGCACCCCACTGGGTTGTCTCCTGGAAAATCTCAAATCTTTAAAGCTTACGCCTGATTTGAAGGCATCAAAATTAATATATCTCTGCAATAAGGTCTGGGTTAAATATCAACTAGATGGGAATTCAAAGTGGCCACTTAATGGCACTCTAGACTCAGCTATTTTAAGAGGTCTTAATACATACTGTCTGTGAACTGGTAAATGGAAGGAGGTTCCCTATGTTCAAGCATTCATATATCTCCGTTCCAATCCCTCCTTGTGTTCTTTTTGTTCCCCAACCCAACTTCTTTTAGCCATGAAGTCTACACAACCTCAACCTCCTCTAGATGACTCTACAATGCTAGACCCAGCTAATGAACCACCCCCTTTTCATCATAATCCTGTCTCCTCGCCGCCAAAAGCCCAAACTGCCGCTCCAGCTCCTCCTCC
>NW_022196912.1:3100898-3101357 GCF_008632895.1 Mastomys coucha | reverse complement strand
TTCTCCTAGCCAAACAACCTACTAACACTACCATGTTATTTCCTTTACCAGCTTCTCAGGTACATCCCCGAGTCTGGGACATCCAGAACCCCTCTGTTGCTAAACACCATTCTTCCTGTTGTCATCCAATTATTGGATTCTACCAGGTACATAACCCAAGCTCAATACCCTCTCTCCCTCCAGAGCCTCAGGGGACTTAAGCCTATTATTTATGCCCTTTTAAGAAAAAAACTCCTTCATCCCACCTCTTCTCCCTTTAACACTCCCATACTAGCAGTTAAGAAGCCTAATGGTAATTATCGCCTGGTTCAAGACCTCAGGCACATTAATTCTGCAGTAGTTCCCCTCCATCCTGTTGTGCCTAATCCTTACACACTTCTTTCCACTATCACCTCAGGGACTTCCCATTTCTCAGTCCTAGATCTCAAAGATGCATTCTTCTCTATCCCTCTAGATGTC
>NW_022196912.1:3095379-3100887 GCF_008632895.1 Mastomys coucha | reverse complement strand
GGTGAAAGCCAGCTACCCCCATTGACAACGCCCCTAGACAGCAGGAAGTAGCCCAAGAGACACGACACACCCTCATTCCCTTTTCATCATCGGCTTCCCCTTCCCTTTTTTTTTCCTTCTCTTTATAATATAAAAAAGGGAGGTATGTTAGCACCCAGAACCTGCGGCAGATATGGGTGGGTCCACAGACCTGTCGCCAAGGCAACGGCCACCATATTCCCAGAATCCATTGGGTTCAACTCCCACCTTTACCTGGACTGCTACGTCACGACATATATATATGGGTACTTTTCCTCCATCTCTCTCTCTTTTCCTCTCTCCCCTCTTCCTGCGCCACGGTCCCCACTCTTCCTTAATTAAACCTCTTAAACGTGGAGCTGTTTGTGTCTGGTGTCTACAGACGCACCCACCACGAGCCGAACCCCATCAGGTAGTATAGCAGATGTCAAGATAAACTAGCTAGGGCATCTTGGTCTTGGGTTCCTACATCAGAGCTCAGTAATTTTCCACATGATTTTCCATCAAGGAGGTCAAATTCTAATCAAACTTAAAATGCTCTCAGCAATAATAGAAAATGGAGGAGTCTCAGCACTGTCTTGCACAGTCACACTTGAATATATATATATATATATATATATATATATATATATATATATATATATATATATATATATACATATATATATGTATATATATATATTCATATACATATTTGCTAATCATAAGTATCTGACCATTCAGTGAAAATAACCATGATATGAATTTGTTATAATTGAGCAGTGTTCAAATTTGATATAAAATTTAAGGTTAAAAAAATCTCATACCTACATTCAAATAATAAATCTAATAGACATTAGTTATTTTTTGTGAGGAAAAACCAGCAACAAAAACAACAAAGGTTGTTGTTCGTCAGAATGTAGTTAGGTGCTTGTGTTTCATATGAAAATATAGATTTCAAGAAACAAGAAGATGCCTTCATTTGTCTGTAGTTCTTTGTATAAGGTTTAGGTCTGCTGGGTTCTGTCCCACCCCACCACATTCACCTTTGCATATCTATGGTATACATGTGCATATACATAATGCCCTGAACATGGAGGTAAGAGGACAGCTTTTGTGAGGTAGAAGTGGGAAAGGAGGGGGTGGTTTCTCTTTTCCTACAGTGCAGATTCCAGAGATGGAAATTAAGCTTTCAGGCTTTTCAGGAAGTGCTTTGTTTTGGTCTGTTTTCCCCTTCTAAGCCATCTTACTAGCTGTAAAAAATGCTGTTTGCAATAACTTAAAAGAATTCAATAAAAAAAGAGAAATATATAGTGTATAAGATTTTACTTAAAGGACATGAACATTTTCTCTGAAACAAGCCAAGAATGAAGGCCAGCTCTTTCCAGAAACCGGTTGTCTTACCATCTAGGTGGTTCTAGGGAGCAGTCAATCACTAAGTGAAATGACAATGATGATGATAAAACCACTTTCTTGAGAATAATGAGTATGCAGGATGTTTTCCTCAGGACCCTGACTCCTGACTAAAGCATGGGTTGGGTCCCTCTGAAATTTTCCACTGTTTTCATGTTTCCTTGGTTACCCTCAACTCCCCCTAGTTTGTGATTTTTTCCTTTAAATACCCCACACTTCTTGTGCTCTGGGTTGAGCTCTTCTGCCCTTTCTAGGGTTACAAGAGGGTTACAAACTCGTCCCCAGTATACTGGCTCCCCGCCCCCATAAACCTCATGCTGTTTGCATCAAGATCGGTCTCTTGTGAGTGGGTGGCTGTGTTCTTCCGGGACTTGAGAGAGGGTCTCCCCTCGCAGGGGATCTTTCTGATCAACAATTTTGTGATAGTAATACTAACTGGTTAACATGTTCTACCTGTTAAAAAGTTAAGCAATGTTTCTGTTTTAATCAAATACTCTGTATTAAAATATTTTTTGTTGTTTCTGTTTTGGTGTTGTTATTTTGCTTTAGTTTTGTTACTTTTTAATGATTTGTTTATTTATTTTATGTATATGATTATACGGTAGCTGTCTTCAGACACACCAGAAGAAGGCATCAGATCCCATTACAGATGTTAGTGAGCCACCGTGTCAGTTTGCTAGGAACTGAACTCAGGAACTCCTAGAAGAACAGTCAGTGCTCTTAACTGCTGAGCTGTCTCTCCAGTCCCTTTTGCTTGTGTATTTTTGTTTTGTTGCTGTTGTTGTTTCCAAGTTCAAGATCTTGTAAGTTGATCCATTTTCTCTCTTTTTCAACTAACTAAATTTTGTATCAATTCCTACAGCTAGTAATTTTCAAAGCTATACTTTAAGCCCAGATTTATTGTAAATTTTGTTAGTAAAAATTATTATTGAGGAATTTTAATTTAACTGCAGAGCATTGTTGTAAACAGTTAGCATTCAACTGAGCTTGTTTCTCACTGTTACATTGATATTATCACTATCCCTTCTTTTCCAAAGTGTTGTTCAGTATGTTTTGCTCAGTGGAGAAAAACTTACCATTTTTTTTCCCTGAGGGTGAAATTCAGATGGAGGACATTAGAAACCATTTGAATGTTCTTCTTTCTCACCTCAAATTGGTGTAGAGTTTGGAGAGGTGACATTCAAAAAAGAAGTACTTAACACAATCACAAGACAATCACAATTGAAGCAGATCTAGAAGAACTAAGCCTCACTGAGGAAAGGAAATGCCTCTGAAAGAGGTCAAGGTGCCTCTTGTCTGGAAATTATTAAAGCAGTGGCCTAGTCTGTAGGGAATTGGGATTGTCTTGATTGTTCATTGATATAGAATCAGTTAGCCCATTATGGGTGACAGTACTCCCTAGGCAGAAAATCATGAATAGTGTGTAAGAGAAAGTTGTCTAAGAGAAAAGAAGCAAATAAAAAATATGCACGTGTTGATTTCTCATTGCTCCTGATTGTGGACTTGATGTGATGAGTAACTTGAATTCTTGCCTTGACCGCTCCTCAATGATGGATTGGAACCCGGATGGAAACCTGAAGTATGCCCTTTTTCCTTTAGCTTTCTTTGTCAAGTTATTTTACCATAGCAATTCAAACGAATGTAGAACAGGCTATGTACTGACTTTATATAGCTACAAACTTTGAAATGCCCTACATTTTTAAAGAAAGCTAAATGATATAGGCTTTAATTTAAACATTAAGGAAATATGGGTTGTTTCTCCTATACACATCAAACTGGTAGATTAATATTAAGAAAGAAATGATAAAAAGCTTTGTAAAAATATATTAATAACTACCAAAGTATGAAGCATTAGTGTTGAAACTCATTGTTATAAAAATGGAAGAAAATGTCTCATGATTTTATTACTGAAAAGTTGTTTCAAAAGACCCAAGGTATTAAAATAATTACCAGCTGTTGGATTAAAAGTTAGTGCTGGACCATATGGTTGCCAGAACAAAGCTTTGTTTTATGGAAACTGAGCATAACCTTTATAGAGAAATTGTATGTCTGTTTATATGTATGTCAGGATTTGGTAAAGATGTTTTTATCTCCTTACATTTTGCATGTTTTTCAAATAAAATCTTAAGAATGTTTCTGTTTTCTCAGTGCCTTAATTCCTCCAAGAGATCCAATTGCAGTTATCATGTTTCCTGTGCATTTACTTGTACTGGACATATTAGTTCATAGTATCACTACCACCTTATAACTGATATTCTTAGAACAGGCGAGAGAGGGAGTAGGGAAATCATAGCTAATGAGACATTCTTTAGTTAATTACAGGTGTACTTAACTTTAATTCGATTGCAACTTACACAGAGAGTGTATTTATGACATCAGCATATATTCGTATTATTCTCTGCCTGTTCTGTAATGCAGGTGCATGGAGTACCTGCATCTTAAGTGTACAAGCGGAGGGACTGACTTAGTAGTAAAATGCTGAAAGGGGTGTGACATCATCTTTTCCTGTGGGGATAAGATTTCCTTTTAAATGCAGTGTTCATCACTGCTGTATTCAGTGGCAAATTGGTGTCATATGCAATTTTTAAAGTCAATAAACCACAGTTGTATTAAGAAATATTTTATTAACAAAACAGTAAATTCCACTTGCTTAGCATTTCCAATAATGGATAAATTGGCCTTGCAACAGAAAAACAAAACAAAACAAACCCCTTAGATAATTCAGTCTCTCGAAGCACTAGAAGGGTATGATTGAAGTGACCTTTCATTGAGTTCTTAGGGATGAACCACCTCACACATTATTGTAGTCATCGTTTTTTGTTTTTAAAGGCAACGTATTACATGGATAAAAAAAGAAGCATACTCAATCAGAAAAGTTACAATCGAGAGATGTAGTCAGTTTATGCCAGGTAGTGTGCAAACTTCTGTGAGTTGCAAGGGACACACAGGACCTGATATGTTTAGCATAAAGATACTTGAGTTGGATTCAAATCTTTTTCCTTCAGAACTTCAGTGTCCTCTCTTTTTCTTCTACATTCAGGGGGGAAAACCTGCTAAGTTTTGTATAGGTCAGTAAAATTAGATACATATTTTTACCAGCACTATCAGTTTTTATCAATGTGTGAGATTTTAAAATTCTTGCTGGGAAGAAACACTGAAATCAATTACAAACAGCAAGCCTCCCAGATAGACCAGTTAAGAAGTTACAATTCAATTTATTTTTCTACCATCTTTTAGAATCTGCTCGGATGAAATCAGTTTGTGTTAAATAGATACAATGGAATATATATATATATGTGTGTATATATACATATATATATATATATATCTGTAAATTTGTGGTTTTATGTTCCTTTTTTTTCCTTTGGCTTTCCCTGAGTAAGACTGAATGAGAGGGGTAGGGGAAAAGACTTGTGAGATCTTTTAACCTGGCAAATTAAAAATATATGAAGACTTGAAACAGAAGAAATGGGTACTGAATTTTAACTTCGTGCCATTTATTTTTCAGGTGCTGAAGAGCCTTTAAGACTTCTTATACAATTTCATGACAGCTGTACCTCGTCGTGATTTGCTCTGATATATATGTATTTCTAAGGTAGTGTTATGTCTGAAATCCAGGCCACTTTTCACCATGTTTTTCATCAACAAAAGATGATTTCCATTTTTTGCCTTACTGATTAAAGCAGATTATAATGGTATCTTTCTCTTTTATGAAACCTACTGTCATTCTTTTAGATGTTTATATCATGTGATCAATTTTTACAGAGGCTTCACCCTGTAATCTAAGAATTATTTTCTCACATTGATAATTTATTGCTGTGAACATCATTCAAACTATGCAAAACAAGTGAGTACCTTATAAACTTCACTACTACACAGTGTATGTTAAACTAAAACTATATTTAAGTATATAGATGGAAAACAAGAAAGTTAAAATTAAGTCAATAAATATAGAATGATTTTAGTGGGTAGTAATACAGAATCAAAGATTACTGAGAATACTTTTTTAGTTGAGAAAATGCTTACTTTCCATAAAGCCTGATCACATACAACATGTTCAGATAATATATATATACATATATATATATATATATATAT
>NW_022196912.1:3090468-3095369 GCF_008632895.1 Mastomys coucha | reverse complement strand
ATATATATATATATATATATATAATTTATGGGAAAAAGTTTTCCATTGCAGCAACAAGAGTTCACCAGCATTGTTTATGTAATGCGTGTAGAATGATGCATATTTATGCAGCCATGTATGGTGATGGTTCTCTTTTATTTAAAATAAATGTTCCATTTTGCTAGGGACTAAGAACTCAAGGTTTTCAGGAATCAGGATCTCAATGAAGCAAATCACCCATTTGTTATAATGCCTTGGCACAGCTGTCTTCCTACACACTTTCCATTTGTCAGCATTTGTGTGTTTTGGTCTTCCATCCTATCTGATGGCTGCCTGTGTGAGTGAGTGTGTGTGTGTGTGTGTGTGTGTGTGTGTGTGTGTGTGTGTGTTGTGTGTGCAATGTTAAACACATATAGAAATATGAGTATTTGGGAAAGAGAAAGGTTTATATGATACTTAGGTATATATTTCACCTTCTAATTCACACCTTTCGTACAAATACTAAAACTTAATAATGCAACAGAATGAAGGCTATATGTTTAAGAAAAGAAGTAGCTGAGTCATTTTATATACATTCATACATATCTTAGAATAAACACTACACTGTAATTTTTTTTTTAAAAAAGTAAGTAATTGTGGCAATTTATAATGGTGGCAAAAAATCTGTCTGAAATAATTGTTGCTCCGATGTCACAAAACTCTCTATACTTAGCAACACTTATAACATTGAATTTACCAAAATGGCTGAAGAGCAGAGATATATTTTGCATTTTCTATACAACAGGCTATAAAACGTCACTTATCACAGTCCAGAAAGCACACAGAGATGGGTTTATATAAACATATGTAATAACATAGTAAGCGTGCATGAAAATTTCTCAATGATTGCATCTATGCCCTCTCATTTTTGTTTTGAAATTTTAGTGTGAAAATGTGCCTTATATTTCACATTTTTGAAAATAAGGCCTCCATACATTTTTAAAATTCCTATTCTCTCACAAATGGAAAGGGGCTTTTAAACGCGTTCCTGCTTAAGTCTTCAAAAAAAAAAAAAAAAGGCCAGCACTTTGTGTCAAATGCAAGTTCCAACCCCTCCAGTTAGGCCAGCTGACCCGCTCCTCATTATCTGCAGACGGTCCCACAAGAAGACTTCTTCTCTGGCACTCCCACTGACTGGCTCCTCAGGAAAGCGCTAGCACTTTGGCTGAATCGAGGATCATAGGTAGCTTCTTTATGTGTGTTGTGTTTTGTGTTGGTTTTGTGTTGTGCCTCGATGTAATACTCCTTTGCTTTATGAATGCGTGCGGTCCTCACCGTCTTTTAGAATGTTCCAGCAACATAAAGACAGGCAGAGTAAATGAAAACACTGCGGATGTTAGGGAATTTTATTGGCCCCTGTTTTTGTTTTCGTTTTAGTATTTTTCCTTCCTTTCTTCACTCTTTCATGGTTTTTTTGTACTTTTTTTTTTTTTTTTGAGAAACAAGAGCATGAGATACTTGTTTGTTTGTTTGTTTGTTTTTAAAAAGAGTTTTCCCTCCTGATCGCATTCCCTGTCTTCTTTTGTATGTGCTTCATAAAAAGGAAAGTAAATAAGTTTATATTATGTCTCAGATAAAATGAAGACTATTTCTATACAAGTGTCCTTTTCGAATCTTGAGATCAGACGTAATACTCCTTATCCTTGTTTTTCTTGTTTTTGTTGGCGCTTTTCGCACTACTGGGCTGCTTCTCCTTGACCACAGCCCCATTGGACTGTGCAGAGTTACTGATGTAGTTTCGACTCTCATCCACGTGGTAGGACCCTTCATCCCGGTTTCTGTACTTGTACATGGCATAGAGGAGGATGAGGATGCACAGAGCAGCTGCTGCGACAATCCCCACCACCATGCCGGTGGTACTGCTGGACTCCCTTATCACCTCTGCAGAGCCTGGGTATGGTTCGCGGCCGCCCACTCGGGTGGGGTTGGCTGTAGGAAACAGGATGAAAACAAAATGATTATTGAGTTTCCTGGACGCCAGCAAACATGTTAACTTACGTATCTATTTCAGAGGCTGATCGAACAACACCTTTAGAGAGTGATATATCACTAAATAAAGTGTTCTCCCTCTCATGGCCACTACAGTGTAGAGACTCAATCCAAGTAAAGAGGGAGACAGATATTGCCATCTATATTTCATGATTATAAATAAAAACAGAGCTCTTTTCCTTTACTGTTGAAAATTCATTTGCCTAGTAACGATACATGTATCTATACATTGGCAGTGAGCTAGTGATCCTCAAGCTAAATTTTAATTGTTTATGGTGGTACATGCCTGGAATAAATACCAGTATTTAGCAGCTTTGGAGAAGAATGTAGGAATGTAACCTTTCAAGGTTGGTTTTGGGATAAATTTCATAATGTAACTAATGGTAATAAAAGAGACAATAGTAGAACACTTGCCTGTTGTGTCACTACAAAACCCTCACCCAAATTTCTCCAAGTAGAGGGCAAGTCCTCTCTTGGGTACAAGTGGTGGACTATAGGATATCTGATGTCTCTCCAAGGCCTAGGAGGATACTGAGGTTGCCCACAGAACACAAAGAAAACTCTTGGAATATAGTATTAAGAATATTAAAACAATGGACAGCTTTGTGCTTCCTGCCTCCAAAGCATGGAAATCAGTGAAAAATGCCTCTCCGTCCTTGACCCTGAACCATTTTCTCTATAGCTTTTTACTTTTTGTTTCTTTTCTTTGATTTTCTATTGTTTACCTTATCCTACAGAGGAAAAATAAAAGATTACTTTTCTATTGTAGTGGGTTAAGAATGCTGTAACTATCAGAAGTATGGACACGGCTTTTTACACAATCTCAAGATTCCAAAAATATATTGAACATATTTCTGTACATACATATTTGAGTGTGCATGTTTCTATAATGGTACCTGTTAATTACTTGGAAACATTTACTAATGTACAAAGCCCTGCTTTGAAAACCCACTTTACAGCTGGGAAAGATTTCTTCACAAATAAAGACATGCAGATAAGTCCAACAACCTGTGTTCAATCTCCAGATCACACCTGCTAGAAGGGAAGAATTTGTTTTTGCAAGTTGTCATCTGACCTCCATAAACTCACTGTCACATACATGAGCTTACACACACACACACACACACACACACACACACACAGGCAAAATGTAATAAAAACTGTAAAAAAAGAAACTACATTTGCAAGCATGACTAAAATTTCTTCTGCATAAATATAGAGCTTTTGCTGTTGGTTAGTTTGTTTTCCTTCATCAAATAATGCCGACTCACCAATATAGTTGCTCATAAAGCTGTGGTTCTCAGTCTCAGAGCAGCAAGGAGCTGAGCTGTATCTACAAACTGGAGCAGGGGAAAGCCTGTGCTGATTGTGTCATTGTTTTACAAAAGTCCATGGAATGCTAAAAGCCTCCAGTTGTTTCCATGGCCAAGGTGGAGAGGAACAAAGACTATAATCCACACTATTTGATTACAGGAAATTAATTTCCCCTCAAAAGCCTGCTGCAGTAACTCTGTCAGCACCAGGCAAACCGAAGGCAACACTTTCTCTTTAAATACAGTCATCTTTGCCAAAGTGTGCCAATTAGCTCAGCTGCTAGTTTTACCTAAATGACAACTTTCTGTGTGTGACTTTGGCACAGTGTTCTTTTATCATGGTGTCTCAAGAGCTGAAAAGGTAATTGTATTAAATGTTGCCTAAATAGTTTTATTCCTGTACCTGATGAAAGAATGCTAAAACACATTTTCACAATAATCTTACTTTTTCAGAAGGAAATGAAGGGAAAATGAGCTAGGACCCTAATCATTTACCTTATTATATTACAACTTCAGGGCTTTAATGGGATTCAAGGTTTAAATTCAATACACTAACAATTGTGTGAGCACAATTATGAACTGATGTTAGATATTTAAATACTAGGATATTAATCTCATTTTTTCTCAAATGTATCTGATGTGGCTTTAGAACAACTGAGCAAGCAGAGCTCAGAACAGATATGTGCTCACTCTAGAAGGAGATCACAAAGACATAAGCAAACTGAATTTTGCTCTATAAGCATTTGAGAAGCTGTTTAAGAAATGTACTTTCCCATTCTGCAACACCAGCCAAAATGCATAAATCACATGAGAGCTAAAAATAGCTCTGCCTAACCCACCTTAAGAGATTCTAAATATCATAATTTTAAAATAACATAAAAACACTCTCCAGAAAACTAAAATTGAAACCCAGTGGGAAAAAAAAACCTCTTCTCATCCTTTTTATTTACATTAAAAAATTTAACAGCCATTAAAATAGGTACTGTTATAAAAGCTGCTTAGACTATATAGCTGTTCCCATGTCTGCTTGATTAAACAATAATTACTTCTCTTTATGTCTCAAATTTTTCTTAAGGCTAAATGATATATCCATTAACTTTTGTTATATTGTCAAAGTAATTTATGTGTTAATGAGAAATTTCTCCCCTATAGATGTACAATAACAGGCTAAATTAAAAATATAGTCACTAATGCTGTATTTTGATGTTCACTGAAAAAAATCTGAGTATATTTCATGTTAATTTGAATGTAAAAAAGTATGAATGATACTGAGGCTAAATTCCCTATTATATAATGTATTCAAAAAATACACAGAGTAGAAGGCCAGCCATATATTAACTACCTAAGACAGGCAATATAAGAAAAATGGTTTAATCAGAGGAATGTAAAATTAACCCATATATTTCACAGGTTGAGGGATTTTGCATATTTCACACTTCATAATAAACACAAAATGCAACGTTTTTAATGGTTATAATGATCAGTAATGGTTTTTTTTTTTGAGCCCTTGTAAAAGCTGTATGAATGAACTTCGCTTTTATCCAATCTCTACTTTGTCACAGTATGTGGCAGAAATACATG
>NW_022196912.1:3087951-3090419 GCF_008632895.1 Mastomys coucha | reverse complement strand
AAAAAAAAACAAATCTCTGGGGCAGCCATGTCTACACAGAGAAACCTTGTTTGCAAAAGCCAAACAGTGATGATGATGAGGAGGAGGAAGAGAAGGAGGAAGAGGAAAAGGAGAAGGAGGATGAGAGGAGGAGGAGGAGGAGGAGGAGGAGGAGGAGAAGGAGGAGGGGGAGAAAGGAAAAGGAATAATAACATATAAATAAGATTTAAACTTAGAATGGTCAAAAATGAACTCTGATAAGAAGGTACATATAGCTTGTCAGAGCTGGTTCATCACATTGAGCCTTAGAGCACAGAAGGCCTATGTCAGTGGTAAACTTCATGGGATGCATGGTGCTTAGAAAATGAGCGAAGAAGTAGACATGATGTGGTATGACTAGAAATGGAAATGCATTAAACTTCAGTGGTCATATATATTTCACTTTAAAGCTAGGTGACCATTAAGGGGGGAAATGAGTAGGCAAGTCCCCAATTATTTACAACACATGTGCCCTGACTCATAAAATTAAACAAACAAACAAACAAACCCATGAATTACACAGATACATCAAAACATAATTCAAACATATTATATTGTGCAAACTTCCTCATGCCTTAGCCACTTTCTCTACTCTGTAGAAAAATATGTGGAACTACATCATTACCTCACAGAATCAGCCAAAGCAAGTGTGAAATGCTTCTACATGAGATGTGAGATTATGTTGATCTTGATAGTAACACAAAGGCACTGGATTCTGGCTGACAATTTAATCTAAATGACTATGAGGCTGTTGGCAGCACTGATGAGAACAGAAACCGTGTATCAGGGCCAGGACCTCACAGTCAGCTCTTTTCTTTCATATTTTCTTCTCAATGCTTACTCAAAGCTGTGAAAAAGAGATTCATGTGCTAACCATTACCTTAAAGGTCAAAGAATAGGTGGCTTTGAATTTTCTTCTCTTCCCTTCTTCACTCCGTTTCTTCCTCCTTCATTTTTTTTCTCTCCACTTCTCCCTTGTCTCTTCTGCCCTCTCTCTACTGTTCTCCACTAAGGCAGTATCTAAACATTTTTGACATGGTCTCCAGCACATTGATGAAGAATCTTATCTGCTTGGTCCACACCTTTTGTAGTCTTATTAATATTGTGGACCTTACATGATAGGAATGTTAGGAAGGTTAACATGTATCTCTATCACCCTTCTCAGAGGAAGACTTACTTCAGCAATAGAAAACCCAAGTGATTTGTTATGTCAAAATAATATCTGTATTTGCCACTTTAAGTGATATTTTAAATATTTTAATCTATCATTTTGTTTGCTGCCTTCATGTCTTTCTCAGTGGGCCTTTTCTACCTTTCCTTCCCAGGTCCTTACTTGCCCCTGAGGATGGCTCTTGTGAGCCTTCATGAGTCTAGTGAGTCTTTCTCCATGGAGGAGAGGAAGCTGGTGAGAGTAGTAGATTTAGAGCTTGGCCTGTTGAGATTCTTGTATTATTAAGCAAAGTGCTAAGCAAATAGCAGAACTTATTACCAATCTCCTAAGTTCAAAGCACAATATAAAATATTCTTTCTTGTCTAAAATGGGAAATGTGGATCCTTCACCTGAATGATCTTTATGTTTTATACTGACAGTTTAAAATTCAACTTCCAACTTTACTTACAGTCAAAGTTATATGCTTTATCTAAACAAATGATAATGGTTTGCTTACTTTAAAACATTCTACCCTGGCATGATGGTTTATACTTTGAATCTCTGCTCTATGGGGGTAGTGGCAGGTGGCCAACCTGGTCTACATTGCAAGGTCCAGGCCAGCAAGAGCTATAAGATAATAAAAACGAAGAAATAAAAATTGAAACACAACCACTTCAAACTGTTCTATGTAGATGGTGACATCACAGCATATGGGGTGCATCAAGGCAAGGGCCTCTGAATCAACCTCTGGATTCCACTAGCATGTCGGTACCAGTTACACTTTAGAATATGAAAACTGAAAGTATAAAATTCACAATGGCTCTGGAAGACCATTCTGTTCTAAACCAATTATTTTAAAGGGCAAGTTTCTGAAAGTAAATACACTTTTTCTGAAATTGTTAGGCTACTATTGGAAATATTGGACACCTTGGTTATTCTTTATGAGACTGGAAAAATAGCAATTACAACATCTCTTTTTCTCTCCCCTCTCTTCCTTTTGTTTTTGAGGTCAAATCCTACATTTGTCAAGCTTGCCTCCAACTCTGTAGTTGTAGCCAAGGCTAACACTGAATTTCTGTCCTTCCTGCCTGCACCTTTTACAGGCTGAGTACCATACACGCACTTCATACTTGTTCCATGAAGTGCTGGAGATTGACCCTAGACCTTCCTACATGTTAAGCAAGCACTCAACCAACTGAGTCATATTTTAGCCCCTAAATATTCTTGTTGAAAAATAAAATGGTGTGTCAGGGGTGTGGGCTCAGATGTTAGTGTTGGTATTCTGTCTGGACTCCACCCC
>NW_022196912.1:3075740-3087941 GCF_008632895.1 Mastomys coucha | reverse complement strand
TCTCTCTAATTCTTACTCTCTTGCCTCTTGCCCCCTTGTTCCCCCTCTCTCCACGTGGTCATGGCTGGCCTCTACCTCTCTACTCTCTCCCTGTCTCTGCCTTTCTCTGTCTCTAATTCCCTCTCAACTACCCTTCCCCCATGCCCTGAATAAACTCTATTCTATACTATACTGTCCTGTGGCTGTTCCCTCAGGGGGAAGGGATGCCTTGGCATGGGCCTGCTGAGGCATCCCCTGCCCACACTCCTCACCACACCTCATAAAACATAAACATATTTTTATATTTCTTTATAATCACAACAGTTAGGAGTGCATCCTGTTCTTATGGAAGGCCTGTGCATTCTTCCTATCACCCATGTCAGATGTGGGACAACTGCTTGTGACTCCAGTTCTTATCGCCATCTTCTGGCCACCATAGGAAGTGAACTCACTTGCATGTATACCCACAGTTAACATATAAGTTAAAAAAAAATTATAAAGCTGGAAAAGAGAAACTTCTTCAATGAGGGGAGAACCTGTACTAATTTATAAGTATAGGGATAAGTATTTTGAAGGTGGTTTCATACTTCATCACTGTATATATGTATGACATTCTCGAAGAATAAATAAAAAACAAAGTGACACTAGACATCATGAAAGGTTCAGTGGTAGTGTCTAAACCATTATTCCATTATTCCTGAGGCCCTGGAGCTTTATACAATAGCAGTTGAATAATAAAGTGAATAAAATAAGATAAAATACAATTAAAAATCTGATCTTTATTTTATTTTATTTTAAAGAGAAATGGTATGTAAAATCTCAATCCCAAAGACCTAGTCTGGGATTTTCTGTGGTGGTGGACAGGACAATTTATATTTCCAATGATAAGTTTGCCAAGGCAGTGACATGCCATCACATGCTCCTTTTATCACTCAAATTGTCATTTTTATGAAACCATTTTGTACACTTGAATGAGCAGTTCCTCCACTGTAATCTTATTATATTTATGTTGTTTCTAGAATTCTCTTTCAGGATAATAATGTAGTTTTCAGGCTGGTTTTATTTCACCAATATTCACTACTAATTATAGTTTTATCATCAAGCATGGCCCTGTCGCATCCAAGATGAAGCACATGCCTCTCTACAGACTGATGCCAGTAAACACTCAGCATTTGAGCTTTAAGAAACTCAACTGTAAGAAATCGTTAGTCCTAAGGAATAACAAAGAATAAAGCATACACCAATGATAAAAATGCAATGTGAGCTATATATTTTGGAAGTGGAAGAGCATATGTAGGATCACAAAACTCCAGACTATTCTACATATATCATTTTGGTAACTGGAATTATTAGGTGGCTATCTTATCCTGCAATGATCCTTTAAAAAAAAAAACTGTTGGCAAGATGTATAGATTAGATTTTTTTATAAAGAATCTTTCAGTAATTTTCCTGGTTTTATCATAGATCCAACTTAAAGTAATTAAATCCACATTTCTATCTCTACCCCATTTAGGAAAACCACCTCTTTAAAATAATCTCACTGGAACAGATCTCCAAACTGTGTCTTAGATATGGATGTTATTATAATTTAAGGCAGGCCTTGAAAATGGTTTCAGATTTATGGGGAAGATTTGACTTTTCCCACACCAGTTTTATTAATACTGTGAAAAGAAAATTGGAACTGTAGACTCCTGGAGTACTTGCCAATTGAGATTAATACAATTCTTTCTCTCCTATGTCTAACAACAACAAAAGGGGGCTATTATTTTTCTCATTTTTGTCCTTCATTATGACATAGGCCAACATAAGATGATCATGAAGTGATCAGTCTGAAGAAGGCAGACTTAGGCAAGACATTTGCAGCAAGAAAGGCACACTAATGTATACAATTATGTTCGAGTTTCAACTTCTACTGGGGTTTTGTGAGAAATGATATATATTCTGCATTTCAAGTCCCTCTTTTTTTGTCTGTCCACCAATGTCCACCATGTCTTAAGTCTTCTGCAGCTCACTCCTCATGAGTGAATAGGAGGAAAGGGAGTGCAGGATGACTTTTGAGCTTCCTCAGTAAGTTAGAGATTCAGAAAGAATGAGGGATCAAGACAATACTGCAATCTTATTGGCTATGGGGGTATATGATATTTTTCTCTCTTCCTTTCCAAACTGTCAAATCCCATGTTTAAAGGAAGGATTGGAAGCCACCTTCCTGAGATCAAGAGGATTATTTTCTTCTCTTGAAAGCCAGGGTTTATATGAGTAAGGATGCTAGGCAGAGAACTTATTGTGTGCCTTTATGATAGTCACCAGTAGAGTGCTATCACAGGTAGGGTGCTGCCTCAATTGGCTTCTCATGAGAAAGAGAGAACAGTGAAAGACTATATCCTCTATGACTTTTCTTACATGTAAGAGGAATATACACAAAAGCATGCCATCTTATGTAGGGGAGACCAAAGGACCAAGGCATTTTCAAGCTGCTGTATTTGTAAACTATATGTTCATGGTTTCAACCATCTGTACTCTTATAGCATCTTCATATGGCAATTAAGTCAATTTAATTATATAAAAACACTTGAAAGCATCATGGTGCACATGAACACACAAAATCTAGCTTCTCATGGTCCTTGGTCGTTCATTGACAGCTGCCTGTTCAACTGTGCCATTTATTTATTTACTTAGGCAGGTATAGCCATAGTTTTATTGCTATTCCCAAGTCCCCACATGTAAAAGAAAGTTCTACTTTTCTATTGCCAATAGGCTCTTTTTCTTTCTTTCTGTATAAATAGTATATATTTATCTTTCATGAAGTATACTCTAAGAATTGCCTCTCCCCATCCCCACTCTAGGTGCAGTTATATAGTAATCTCTAGTTAAGTTCCAGGACAGGTTGGGATAGCACATAATCAAGTATCTTTTGATGTATCCCTTTATAGACCTTGATATTTAGTAAGGCAAGTAGCTATACCATGAAAATTTTAAGTCACATATAACAAATCAAGGAGAATTATGGTAGAAAAAATAATACGGGTACCATGCAGGAATGTGACAGTGGTTTCTGAGTCATAAAAAAAAAGAATTGGAGCACATTCCTTTAATTTCAGAACCTGGAAAACCTGAAGGCTCTGTTGTTTGGAGCCTACCCGGAGCTGTATAGCAAGTTTCAGATTATTCATAGTGATACCATGTCTCAAAAAGGAAGGTAAAAACAAAACAAAGTAAAAACAAGCCAGCAAACGGCAAAACAAGACAAAAAAAAAAGCCAGAGAAGTCTCCTACTAAGAATCCACAATGTGGTTAGAGAGATGGATCAGTGGTTAAGTGCATAAGAGCATGTACTGCTCTTGTAGCTCACAGCTGCCCCCTAGCTATACAGCTCCAGAGGATTCTACACCCTGTTCTGGTAGCTGTATGTATATGTTCTTGTGCTCATACCCCTTGTCCCATCATGGAAACACAAAGTTACATACTCGAATATATGATTTCGAAGTAGTACCAGCACAGGTGGAATCATCTAGGGGAAGAAAGATTTTGCTCTGTAGAGAACAAACTGATCAGGGTGGCTGCGGAACCATGAATTTGGGAAAGTGAGCAACTGTTTCAAAGTGAATTAAAAGCGTATCATGGTAGACAGTGGAGCAAGCCGTAAATATAAAGCCCAACATGTGTGATATCACTAACAAAGTAAGCATGCAAGAGAAAAGAGAGAAGAGATAATATCTGTAAACAGGAGTAAATACCTCTAAAATACAAAGGAACACACACCTATAGATGAAAAGCAAACAAGCCTTTAGAGGAATAGCGAGAATACACACAGGTAATGAGTTGAGGTCAGTGGTGCTGCCAGTGACTTCCAGCCCTTACAGGATGGAGTGCAGGAACCCTTATGAAGTTCAAAGTAAATGAACAGTCTCTACACTGCAGAGTCTGGAGTATGCTGAAATTTTAATGAAATGCTGCATTTCTACTAGACTAGTTTATACGTTCTTTGGTGATTGTTTTCTGATACTCTGTTTCTTAGTATTTTCTCTACTTTGCAACTTCTACTGGAGATTGAACACACCTTCTGAAAAGAATGTATATTTTCTAATAGATTATGGGACGAGATTGTTAAAAATTGGTCAGTGTTTGGCAATGAAGTATGGCGGATATTACCATTAAGGGACTGTGAAAGATTTTTCATTTCAAACCTTTGAGGGACAGAGTTAAGCAAGTGGGCAAAGCACTGGTGCTAATACTGTAGATTTCTATATTCTTCTGAGAGAATCTCACTGTGAATGTGTGTGTATCTGTCTATGTGTGAATCTCTATGTTTTTGATATGTGTGAGTCTGCGTGTGTGCATGTGTGTGAGTCTGTTTGTGTGTATCAGTTGTGTTTGTGTGTTAGTGTCTGTGTGTGTATGTGTGTGTGTGTGTGTAAGTTTGCATGCATACATGGAGGCTCTGGCTGACTCAGTAGCTCAAACTGCCCTTGAAGTCGTGATCCTTTGCTTCAATCTCCTGATTACTGGGATTACAAGCACTGCCTGTTTCTGAACACAGCATATGGTCTTGCAAGGTGGGTTAGTGGGCAATGTGCTTGCCATGCATGAACCCATGTACCAGGAAAGAAAGAACTAAATTCACAAAGTTGTCCTTTGACCTCTGTATGTGTGCTGTTGTGTGCACATGCCCACACATACATTATACACACAAAGACACAAAGTATACTTTCCCCTCTATATACCCATAACCTCCACTTCCTATACTACCTAACATGAAAGTGGACAGTTGGAAAAACTGGGTTCAATATTCATTCACAAATATCACACTGCTTTGTCTAAACTCCTAATACACTGCTTAATTTTGGTGTCTGAGGTAACTCAGTTATTCAGTTAGTCAAGTTAACAAGTTCATTTAACCATTTGGATTCCTCATTTACGGCCACAACATGTAACATGTAGAGGGTTGTAATTAAGTAGTTGATAACACACTGTGAGTCATGCAGCTGAGCAATTGTGAACGTTTTCAGAGTTCTTATCAGACCTATTGCTGCTGGGATGAGAGTGTTAAGCAGGTACTGTTGGAGTAAACATCCTTAACTGTCAGGTAGAATAAATGGCACATGGCAGCTGAGCACAACAGTTTCCAAGTTAAGGTGACTAGAATGTTTAAATATGATTTTCACCAGTGGATAACATTTCAAAAGTACAAAGGAACAGGACATAGCTACTAAGATGTATATAATACTCTTTATTTCTCATTTCTTCTTTACTTCTTCATAGCAAAATGATTTCTCTTCCTACAGTACCCAGAAATCCATAGACCTAGAAATCATCTATCTCATGCAAACATCAAAGGATGCCACCAAATCCCAAGGCCTAGAGCCAGGAATGTATGAAGAACATGATCATAGGTAGACATAGGACACCATGTTAACAGATAGAGTACAGTTCACTGTGGATGCAAGCCCTCATGCTTGATTATGTGGATATTGTAACACTTCTCCCAGCTCCCTGACAGAAGGTGAAAGCTAACATTTTGTTTTACATGATTTTTATAAGTAAAGGCAGAATTAAAAAACAAAACAAAAAAAAAAACCAAAAAACAAAAAGACTCCATGGCCTTCTTCCCAAACCTCAGATGTACTTTACATAAATATGCAGTAATAGCAAAAGTCTCTTATCTTCCACCCCAATAGCATCCATAGTAACTATTTCTAATACTATGTAATCATTAGTGGATGCCGGGTGCAGCTCCAATCATGCTTGATTCACTGTAAAACCTGAATTTATTTTCCTATTTTACTAAGCAAACAGCTTTTGCCTTTCCTAGTTATTGCTAACGAGGCTCTCTGCTGTGTTCTCTGTACATATTATCAGATTTATTTCCCACATGACAAAGCTCTGCAGCTATGGGCATTAGAAAATAGAAAATAGCTTAGGTAATTTAGGCTTCCTAAGACTGAACTCTGTGCCTATTACATTTTCTTCTGCTTAATGCATCTGCACACATGACTGCAGAGTGATCTGTTGTCATTTTGTACTTGAGCAGTTGTTACACAGAGCAGCAGGTCCCTGCTCTAAGCATCTGTGTGCTACTGCCTCTCCTAATCATATCCCCTTCTCTTCTCACAGTCTACTTGTCCTTTGCTTTTGAAGTTTTGCATGTCCTCTGAATGGTCCATATATAATGTAGATGGAGTAAGATAATTAAATATTAAGGTTAAGGATTAAGTATTAATTTCTACTCTGAAACATGTGCTTAACTTGGCAAAACAGTAGTGGGCAACACATTATCCTTGGCCAGTTCTACATTTCTTCCTCAGAACATGATGGTGACTGGTGACACTTGAATTGTATAGCACCAAGGGTCACTATGAGATTCAGGCAGTCAAGACAGCAAATGGTCAACTGCTGTGAAATGATCAAAGGTCTTTATAAAAGCACAATGGCCTAATTATTTTCTCCATGGCTTTCTTACAAAAGGTGCTGCGTCAGCAGCTGTCCCAACAACTAGACAGTCTGTAGTAGACAGCACATGGTTCACTTAGCTGTAGCAGTGATGATCAGAGACATTTTCTGTGTGGAGGCAGTTGGGTTTGAGTACTTTCCTTCTGTGAATTGAGGCTCTGTGATGTTAGGTGCCAAATTGACCACCGATATTGCACTGTGTTGCTTCAAACTAGTAACTACAGTACTCCGGGTGGGACATGAGTTTGCTTAACTGAGAAACATCCTGTCTTTAAAGGATCAGCATTCCTTGGCCATTATTATTGAAGTGAATTATCCCATCTTTCATATTTTTATTGTGATAGTCTGTATTTTTTGATATTCAGAAAACAATCATCTATGACTATTCTTTGGTTTACTATCTGGTGGGACCTACTCTCTTAGAAGTAAGAACTCTTTTACTTAGGATTTAGTTTTTTTAAACCTTGTCCCCTCTTTTCTCTCCTGATGGGAAAGTCCATAATATGATCTGGGTGAAATCCAGGGAAGAGTCTTTGTTGTGAATGCATGCAGTCTGAGGCATCGCACTTCCTGCCTAGGGTATCCATAGAACATTCTTTGAAGCTCTAGGCTTCCTTGGGTACTAGAGTAGAGTGCAGGTCTCCTGATTTAGAACTGGGTGTATTCACCTTGACAGGGTGGGTGGCATCTCTATATTAAAGTCACTGAGCTATTGTTGACTCAGTTTTCTTTTATTGCAAATATATTCATTTTTGGTTACAGTAAAAGAGCCAACATAAAAAATTAGATAACTCCCACAGTGTATTACAGGGGGGGCCTATCAGGACTAGGCTGAGAAAATATGTCAGAAAAGGAGTCCATTACAGTGGGAGGGGTTGAATCTTGGGTGGGTAGAGATGACCAGTAAGGTGTGCTGTATTTCTGAATGTGTTAGGAAGAAAAGGCAGGAAAGATTAATAATTATTTGTCTCAAAAGCTCTTTAGGACAAAACTCTAGGCTTCTTTTCTTCCCAAAATAAAAATAGCTGGTGATGTGTACATTTTCCCCATTGCAGTAGAACAAAATCAAGCTGAGGTGGAGATCTTATCTTACTGAGTTGTAATGGTTCTTAAGCAAGAGCTACATAGTGGTGAACTTTAGAAGTGCTTTATGAAAACACCTTGCTGGATGCTAAAATGCCCACTCTTAACATTTCCTTTAAGTTAGGAAAGTAGATTTATTTCCATTGATTATATGATTTACTCCTTATTTCCTTTTTTTAAAAACTTATTTGCTATTTGCTTATGTACTCCTTATTTTCTAGTAGTAATAACAGCATTCTTCTATCAATGTTTACATGTAGTAGACTGCAATGAGTCCTTCACACTCTCAGTCTTATTATTATCAGCACAATAATGAATTATATTGAATATTATCGATGCCATTTTCCAGGTGCTAAAAGTCAGGTGAACAGTTCAAAGATTTGCTTTTGATTGCATATCAGGGGGATGAACTTAGATTTGAACTCAGACACCCAGAGTCCCCAGGTTCACTCAATGAAACAAAAGTTTCTAGCATTTCCAGATATAGCCAATTCATACTTGTTTTTCTTGTTTAAAAGTTGCTTATTATTATTTTTTAATGTGTTTGACTGTCATACTGGTATTTGCAATACATATTTTTGAAACTGGACAATTTACCAAAGCCTTTCTTGTTTTGTTACTACTTCCAGGCTTGTATAACAGTATGTGACTGATCTAATAATTATGGCAGAGACCTTGTTAACATGTCAGTGTTTAAAGATGAGACCTGTGAGCTGGTGCCAAAGGTAACATGTGCTGCTCTTAGGAGCACATAATTTGGTAACAAGGAAGCATATTGGCTCTTCATGGAGGCAGCATAGCCCGTGGAGAGGATTCAGTGTATGCCAGCTTACCCCTCCTAACGTCTGAGGAAATGGAGTTAATAAGGTACTGAGAAACTCCCCAGGAAATAAGCTTTGTTATCAACATAGGGATTTGACAATTTACAGTAGAACACAGCTTCTTTGTTCTAAGTGATTTAGATTTTCCGGAGAAACAGACTCAGACTATATTTTTCTGTATTATGTTTCTCCTGTCATGGTTGGTGAGTTTTTAGAGTATAGAGATGCATGGCATTTTCTCCTTCCAAAGCACAAGATACAAGTAGTGATATAAAACAAGTTATTGATGCTTTTACGCTGGACATATATTGGGGGCTGAAAAACTTATTCTGTGGCCCTTAGTGAACATGTATTGTTATTTAGTGTAGTAATTCACGGATTAGCATACATATGCATATATAGTATTTTCAAGTGTAACCAAAGTTAATGTTAGTATATATGATAATTATACAAACAGCTAATCATGTGTTGGTTGACACTTTTTATATCTTTTTTGACAATGTCTCCTGTAACACCTGTGAGCTTGAGTTTACTCTACAGTTGAGGCTGACCTGGACTTCTTGATTCTCCTGCCTTTTTTAAATGTTAATAAAATTATTTTTGAACTTTCTTCTCTGGGAGATCCTTCTATTAATGAGACTAGAAACTAAGAGGGGTCTCTAATTTCTCATGTCTATTCTAGCTGCTGACATAATTACCGTAAAGGGAAACCTGGGCAATTGACCTTGGGTTGACTCAACAACAAACGGGCTTTCTCTTGTGCTCTGATTTCTAACATTTCTTTCTATAGAGCACTAGTAATTCTAAATGATTTCTCTGGTTGTTTGATATGCAATTATTTTTAAAGCCTCTCTCCAGGCTTAAGACCCCAGTCTATGTAAACGAAGGACCTAGGAACCATCATTTTGCAGTGTAAACATCAAAGGAGGTAATGCCTTCATTTACTAGTTTCTTCTGGAAAGGCTAAGGGAGTGGGTAGGGAAGGAGCCGTGTGCTTTAACCTTGCTAAGGTATGAACAAGAGAAACTTTAGGTTTAAACCATTGGCCCCAAACAATCAGCCCACTCCCATTATTTCCATTCTTTCTCTTAAAAACTCTGCCTCCTTGCTTTGTAGCCCATAAATTCTGAGCTCAGGGGGAATTCTAACTTCCTTTAATATACATTTTAGTTTAACCTCCTTTAATATACATTTTCATCCCAACACACCAGCTTAGAAAAGTGGGAATGATAAAGGGCAGGGTTTAGCTTAGGGGCATTACAGTTGCCAAGGGTAAGAGAGGGGGCTCCAAACTGATCTCAGTCCAGGGAAGGGAGAGAGAGATGGGTGGACTGTTCAGGGAAAGCAGGAAGGACAGAGGGAAGGAAGGACAAAGGACAGAGATTAGGAAGGAAATGCATCCCTTTCTTCTAAGATGACTGTATTCTCTTTACTTTTTCCCTAGTATTCTGAAGAATTAAATTTATATATAGTAAAAACAAAATAGTCAACCAGACAAAAAGTAGCCTTAAGCCTGGATATTGAATGCTAATAGCATATTCATCAATGCCAAACTTGAGCTACCCATCCTGCATGATGCCTGGCCTTCCACACTGACTGGGCCTTGTGACTCAGGAGATGCTCTAATGTTACTGAAAATGGAATACTTTTTTTTTCTATTTTTCTGTCTGTAGCTCAAATTCTCCATTTTAAAAGCAATGTGTTGGGTATTATTGGTTAATTAGACTCACTTTTGAATAATTACATAATAAATAACCCACATTTAAATGAAGAACAAAATTATCTTTTAATCAGGCTCAAAAATATGGTCTAATAAATGATATATTTCTTCAAATGATTGAGATTACTTATTTAATGAAAAGATGCAGCTTGTTCAATATACATATTTTTATTTCTAATGGTTAATGGGATCAGTTCAATAGAAATTCTTTGATCTTTTCTCAAAATAGCATACCAGAAAACCACTCAAAATTGCATAGTAATTGTAGCAAAATTTCCCTAATGAATAGTAATGCATGTAAAGGACCTTTTGCCATCAAATTTAAATTTATTCTAGAGAATTATTTAAATGAACATTTTAAAAGCTATTCTGTATTTGTGAGCTTCCTAAATTTTATAAGCACAACCTGCATTTCAAGAAAACAAAAGCCCACTTTCTCTCAACTAGAATAGTCAGAAGATTTTACCTAAGTAACAATCTCTTCAAATCTCCTGAACTATGAGCATTTTTCTAAGGACTAGAAGCAATGATGATCACAGGATCGGCCTTCACTACATCCAAAAGACACTATAATCACTCAAACATTTGAGTCCCAGTATATGAAACGTAACTGATGTCCAATCAAAGTCTGTTTACAGTTGTTGAGCTGACAGCTCATCTCCATTCTACTGCCTGCTCCATCCGACAGCTCATCACACACGGGCACACACACACACACACACACACACACACACACACACACACACCTGCACAAAAGACAGAGGGTAGGGGAGAGAAGGGCTTTTCTTTGTGCCCAGTGAAACAATGGTTTACTAAGTTGAAAAGTCTTCCAGTGATTAATCAGCTATCCATCCTTAAAAACAAAGAGATCTATCACACTAGCCTCACTACTGCAAATATAAGAGGATTTTCTAAATACATTGGAGGGAGGAGGACGCTAAATTTGTTTTCATTGGATTAGACTGAAGTTATTCAACAGGAAGCTTCCACACCAAAAATGGATCATTATTTTCACTGAAGGTTTTAAATATCATTATAGAAATCACGCTTCCAGATTTCACTTATGAATGTGGAGAAAGTATTCTGTTCAACAGAGGACACAAAAGTAACCTGGATGGATATGATCTAAGAATTTAAGGGAGTTTGTTAACTAAGTAAACCTGAAATAAAAAGGTGTCAGAGAAATCAATTTCATTAATGCTAATTTTTGTAAAAGAGACAGGAAACTTGTATACTTGCATACTTATAGTATAATAAAAATAACAACAGGGAACACTCAAAAACACATACTAGATCACGCCATTGCCATTCAAAATACTTCCTGCCAAATCTATCCACTTTTAAAAGCACATCTATTGGATGAGGGAAAAGTTCAATAGGTACAAGTGGGTTTCTGTTTATTTTTTCCAAAGGAAACTCATGTTGAAGGTAATCCATCTGTTAGTGTCCTCATACATAAAGAAGGCATTATTGGACACCATTGGCCTGTGACCAGTGGAAGCATGAAGTGTCAGCCCGAGGAGAGGATTCTGTCAGCTGTCTTACATTGCCCACCTGTCCTTCTTTTGTATTCTGACCCTGACCGTACCAGTGGAGCTATCATACAATTCTAACCGTGTGGTACAGTGTGGCTGGAATCAATTGTAATTGAGTTCCATGTGTTCCCACCAAGGGGGTTGTCCCTGATCTAGTTTCAACATGCTCTGCTCCCATCAGGAGGTCCGAGTGGCTTCATCAGTTGCCCATCTGTTTCAGCCAGAAAAAGTAACAGCATTATGTAAAGGGGAAAAAATAGCATGGATATTACTTTTATAGAAATGAATTGGAAAAAAGTAAAAGCTGCCATTTGTGCTTGATGTTATTCCAGGCATTGCAATAATTATCTTATGTACATTCACTTTTAATGCTTGAAATGAGCAGCGGGAGAGGGTGGGTTAGTGAGCAGAGGAGGTGGAAGGGGGTAGGGAGTAAGGAATAGGGTTTTTTTTCCTGGAAAGGAAACCAAGAAAGGGAATAACATTTGAAATGTAAATTAAAAATATCTAATATAATATAAAAAAAAACCAAAAACAAACAAACAAACAAAAAAACCAGGTCATATCTTAATGCCTTAGAAAAAGGATTTGAAAATTAGAAGAAAAGCCGGGGGGG